>NC_071270.1:26442551-26742551 GCF_023375685.1 Ictalurus furcatus
TTACATGCTGCTTTTGTGGGCCGCGTAGTGTAAATATTGTTGAACGTATTCCACACCGAGTGTGTGTGTGATTGTGTGTGTGTGTGTGTGTGTGTGTGTATGAATACTACAGTGCCTCTATAACGTAGTCATGGGGATCGCAGGTACTGAAGGGTCTCTTGAAGAGCAAAGAAAAGCCTTCCGGAGTGTTCCGTGCATCCAGCAGCTCGTAATCCTGCTGACTGTCCAACGTTACCCGGCCTTCATCATCACTCCACGCATCCTGTGTACACACACACACACACACACACACACACGAATATTAATGTAAACGTATAGATATGGACACACACACATCCAAATTAACATACATATATATATATATATATATATATATATATATATATATATATATATATATATATATATATATATATATATATATATATATATATAAGCATATGATTTGCATAAAACTTGAGATTCTCAGCGTATGGATTTAATATGACTGATATGATCACATACAAGAAGGTAACAAGCCTCGAGAGCCACGATTTGATTCCCCTCTAATGATGCGTTTCCTTTTGAAACAGGAAGTGAAGGCAGAGTGCTGTCGTGTCGTGTGAAGTGCTTGATTGATCAAGCCACGCCCCTACCCAATCGAAACATGATATAAGAGATGATCGTGTCGAGGTCACGCGTCAGCGCCGCCGATGGTGACAGAGAGCCGCAGGGACGTCTTGACGTGTGTGAGTGGAATATAAAATGGCGAATAACGACGGAATCACGTTCTCCAACAGTCTGAGGAACCGGCAATCCGGTACCGAACAGCCCCGAGTCGGTAAAACCCTCCTCTGAAAAGTCACATGACCGCTAATTTGCACAAACTCCGCCCTCTTCCATACGAACACGTACTCTCAGCTGGAAAAGGGAAGAGTGCAGGACGAGCTGCTAGGGTAGAGAAAGACACGCCCCCAGGGGCGGGGCGTAAACCTTTTGAAGAGAATTTATCGGACGAATACGACACTAGTTCAGCATGAGTCATTCGCATTTTTTACTTGAACTGTAAAATTAAAAATCATCCAAACGATTTTTGGTCATTTCTTACCTGGATATGTTATCGTTTCAGGGTCGGGAACGTTCAGAGACAGGTATGAAAAGCTCTTAAACAGCAGTTTGGATTTCAGGGGAACTTTAATCGAGGGAAAGGAACAGATGCGCAGATGATACTGTATCTCGTGTCGATGTTTGAGTTACACATGAACATGTTTCCCAGTACATGAGCCACAATCTGCTTTAATCTGCAAGTACATAATGGCATTTTCGAGACAGCCTGGCCTCCTCCTCAGGCTGTGTGTGTGTGTGTGTGTGTGTGTGTGTGTGTGTGTGTGTGTGTGTGTGTGTACGTGTGCATCCGAGTGGCCCAATTTAATTTCAGCCTCCACTCATTCCGCCTAGTCATGCTGTCCAGCCCACACACACATCATCATCTTCTTCATCTTCTTCTTCATCATCTTCATGAAGAACTCTTTAAACATCATGCTGGACCTTTTTAGTGCTAGGCCTTTTATTTGGATTAAAAGGCGTGACCTTGATATTAATATACCCGGATGCTTCAGGATGAGGAGGACACAGTGTTTCTGATATCACGGTTGCCATGTTGGCACATTTCCATCAAAATTGGGCTACTTTTTCCTTTACTAATACGGAGGGTTATTTTCTAATGCAATTTTTGTTTTTGCAGACAAATTGGTGCGCTGGTTATTTAATACAATATTATATAGTAATAATAATAATAATAATCTTGTTAGTAATGTATGTGGATAGTGATTATAATTTAAATCAGAAAAGGGTGAAAAATGGGTTAAAGAAAGTCTACGAAATAAAACTAGTACATGATGTTAATTGTATAAATGTGCTTGCTGTGCATCAGTATATTGTTTTACACATTTTACAGGTTTTTGTTATTTTTAAGAATATATTATGTGATAAATTTAGGACGTCGGTGTTTAACCCACACTCATAAACCATTCATTTAAGGCTGTTTTTTTAGAAATATATAATGTATATATATATATATATAAAAGAAATTCTTTCACAACATATTTTTAAGACATTCATTTTGGATGGTCAGGGGAAAAACTGTTCCTTCTTCAAAATGGTTCTAGGAACCTTTTCTGTAGGATTCTACATAGAACCGGTTTCTCAAAGAACCACTAAATGAACCTCTAAAAATGAAATGATTATGATTTGAGCTTCTAACAAACGCATTATATAAAATTATAAAAACCTAACCATCTCCTGATGTCCTCCACCTACACACTTGCTCTCACCCCAAAGTAGGACTTGTGCCCATCGTTCCACAGAAGCACTAGGTCGGCGTCGGTGGGTTCCCCGCGGTCCGACATGCCCAGCAGGAGACCATGGCGCAGCTCCTTGGCTCGGAGCTCCATGTACACCTCCTGCTTGGCGTAACTGATGTTCCAGTAGAGCTCCAGCTGCCCGGCGGGATCCAGTGGGACGTGGTAGGGTAAGGAAGGTCTCGAGGGGTCGTCTGGAGACGAAGATGAAGACGGAGACAAAGATGGGGATGAAGCGTGGTACGGTGCAACCAGGAGGACCACCAGGGCAACGAGCAGGATCGCGTAGATCAGCGTGACATCCTGCAGACGCAGGTCCTTGTTTAACAGACGCATCACTCCGTCTTTTTAAAGGTGGTTCAGAATTTTAATCTTAAAATGTCTTTTAAGATGGTCCGGGATGGGTTTCAGACGTCTCAAGACGTCTCACGACCTTCGTCAGGTCTTCTAGAAAGATATTTTATCTCCAATATGCTCAGCAGTTGATGTTGTTACCCAAGCTTTTCCTTTTCACTCGATTTCTTCTAACCTTCTTCAGTACCGCCGTCTCCTCTCTGTGCAGGTCCGTCCCTCTGTCCAGCGTTGGATCTGTTCTGGATCTGCTCGACCTCTCTCTCCTCCCCAGGCTCTGGCTTTTAAGAGCATGACCCAGTGACAGGCTCTACTTTATTCTGGCTAATTATGTTAGTTCGCTTAACCAAAATTCAATTGTTTATTTAGCCTCTGGCCAAACTTGTTTCTTTCCCCTCTTTTATTTTTTTCCCCCCCAAAACATCTGCTGACGAGTTGCACCGGTTTCCTCCCGCACCAGGAGTGCACGAATTGTGATATTTGTAAAACAAAACACATTTAACTCAACTTAAATTGGTTTACATAGATTGTTGGTTAATTGTGAATCACTAATATTCCAGTTGTAGTCGTGTTTAATAAAAGCTTTATTGATCATTTTCACCAGGGTCAAGCTCATAAACCAACCACCAGGCTTCCATTATGCTGCCTCGTTTATTGTTATTAAAGTCTGCGGTGTCGCCTGTGGTTCTCCGGGAAACTAGGAAGTGTTCGACACCAGAGTCGAGCCGAATCCTGGCGCCAATCTTCTATCAGAGGGACCCAAATGTTCGTACCTAAGCTGGTTTGCGACTTCTTAATTGCACGATAAAACGCCACGGAGTCATGTTACCCATGGTGCTCCCGGAAGCCAAATGTCACTAATTACTGGATGTACAAGCCAAGTAAGTGCTTTTTTAATACCCGTATTTTGATTGGCCGTCATCGTTGCATCTGTTTTTACACACTTGGCAGGTGATGGCGCAGTCTCCGCTCAGACACTTCATCCTCGCATCAGAACATCTTTTTTTCATGCTCGAAGCTCTCTGTTACGGCGATGCTTCACGACAGGAGCCTTGAACCTTTCACTTGCCTGGGAAGGAATTAAAAGAGTATCATGACAAAACCCTGTCGAAGTGGTGTGATAGACAGAGCCTCCTCCTGTGCTGAAGGCCCGAAGGCACGGTGACACACGACTGCAGCTGTCGATGGTGTCGTTTCAATCAGGGAGGCATGGACAGCTTGTTTATGATGGGGGGGGGGGGGTAAAGGTTACGTCCCTAGGGCTATGGAGTGTGCTGGGGAGATGGATGGATGGATGGATGAACGGGTGGAGGAGGGGATACAAACAGAGAGGGAGAGAGACAGAAGAGCAGACCCTGGTAATAAAATTAAAGCCTAAGGCAGGAAGTGAGACGTGATTTTGTTCTCCTGGTTAGAGCACTTTACCATCGTTTGTATGACAATCCTCTAACAAAATCTCCACAGAGAAGCTTTACAAGAATAAATGTTTATGTGACGTTTACGGAAGGAGTCTCCAGTGTCAGTGTGAAGCTGTAACATGAGGTTTTTCTGACATCTTCAGGACAGAGGAGTTTATAGAGTTTAGAGCCGCGAGTGTTTTTTTTTGTCTTCTTAGCTGTTTATAGCTGTAAGTAAGGAATGAACTTGTTTCGTGGACATTCGCTGTACCCACAGATGGATAAAAGGATGCTCTGTCATTCTTTAACGAGTGAAAAGTTAACATCCACCTGACGCTCATCCGTCAGCTCTCAACCCGTGATGCGCTGGAGCTACGCAGGGACCGCCTCCTTCAAAAAAATAACAATAAATAAATGTATAAATAAATAAGTATGGAAATAAATACATGCGGGAATAAATAAATATAAAAATATAAAGAATAAATAAAAGTTTAAAAAGAATACACGTAAATAAATAAATAAATAAATACAGGAAATAATAAGTGAAGGAAAAAAGTCATACAAAAACAAATATGGGATTAAATTTAATTTTAAAATGAATTATATTTGTTTTATCGAGTCATTTATTCCTTTATTTATTTTCCTATTATTACTTTATTTATTTATTTATTTATTTATTTATGATTTCTGCAGGATTGGTCCTCCATGAACTGCTAGCTAACACAAGCCAGCTTGATTAACACGTCGTCGGGAAATCAATCACCAAAACAGTAGCTTTTGGAATCAATTTAAACATAATAATAATAATAATAATAATAATAATAATAATAATAATAAGAGTAACCAGCTCTAACCGCGCTCTCACCACAGGCAGCCATTTAGAATTTTAAAATTAGTGACGAGTCGTTCGTGTGCGAGTCAGTTCATTGATTCGGCACTTTAAGGTGGACACTGGGAGCCGAATCACAGTTCTGAAGAATCGATTCGGTGGGATTGAGAATGGGAGACAGGAACGTGTTCATACTGCAGTAAGTAATAATAGTCTGGAGTAATTTATGAGAGAAAATTGAACGGATCCGTGCGTTCAGGGCTGTCAGGGGTTTCACCTCACAGCCTTCTGGTCACTGAAAGTCTTAGAAAACCCAAAGAACTGGAACTGTGCTTCTCCTATTAGTCACCAATCCAGTACCGATCCGGTACCAATCCAGTACCAGCGAGGCAGTTTAGATAAAACTGCTCAAGACTAGCACCAATATGATGTAATGTTAAGTATGATATAAGACCACACAAAAGCGGAGGTCCTTAAACAAACCAAGGTTGTCCTGAAAGTTCTGAGATAAATGGAGAGGAACAAAGCAGTGGACAGGCAGCGCCAACAGGAAGTCATGATGAGGTGCACAAAGCAGTTCTGACGCTGTTCGTCTGTATATAGACTCGTGCTGGACGGCTTTGCACACTTTATACCCAAAAAGAAAAAGACAAGAGGGAGAGTCACACAGTCCTGAGGCTCACACTGACATTATTCAGCCTGGAACACACACACACACACACACACACACACACACACACACAGTGATATAAACTGCAGAGTCTATTTATACATCCATGTAGAATTTAGCACTTTTTGCACACACAGAACACACTTATTAACCATGAGCATGAGTCACCGATACGGAGCGATCACATCCCGCTCCACGGCTCATTCATCATCGTCTGGGAATGACGGCGTCACTCCAGGTTTTTTAAAGCAAACCCACCTACGCTACTCAGTCAGGCTAGTTACAGGAAAGAGAGCGGCCGTCTGGTTGGAGAGTAAAGCCTTACAAACAGAGCCGGTTGACGGAGGGACGAGTGGAAGGATGAGAGGGAGAGAAATAGCCTCACTTCCACCCATCTCCCTCCATCCATGAATAATTCAGAGCCGTGTCACTACCACACAGACCAATCTCAGCTTCTTACTATCTGTAGGCTTAATAATTGATGTGAAAGAAAAACAGCTTTCCACTTTTATTTCAACTTCTTCCCTCCCCCCCCCCCGATGAGTCAGAGAGGGAGGGGAGGGGAAGGGAGGAAGGAAGAAAGGAAGAAAGAAAGGAAATGTGGGAGGAGGGAAACGGATGGAAAGTTCAAGATGGATGGGGAATCAGAAAAGGATGGGCAGATGGGAAATTAGAAATGCAAGAAATGCAGGGATAAAAAATAAAAAAAAAACAGAAAAAGAAGGAGATGAAAGGACTGAAAGGGGAGGAGAAAAATAAAGAAGGGATGGAAGCACTGCAAGGACCGAAGGGATGAAGTCATTAAAAAGGGGACGTTGAAATGGATAGAAAGGGAATGAAAGATGAAGATGAGAAAAGGATGAGAAACGGATAGCAGAGGGACGAAAGGACGGAAAGGAATGGAGGGATGGGAGAATAGAAGAAGGGTGGAGAGATTAAGTCATAAATAAAAGGGAAGCATGAAAGAATGAAAAGGGACGTGAAGATGAAAATGAAAAAAAGGTTGAGAAGACAGCAAGGAGTAAATGGATGAGAACACAGAAGGGGGACGGAGGGATGGAAAACAGGACGTAAAGGGGAAAGGGGAAATGAAAGGGGATGAAAGGACAGACGCATGGAAGGAAGCGGAAGGAGAAATGGATGGGCAGAAGAGAAATTGGAACGAGGGATAGAACATAGGGTGATGAAAGGACAGAAAATCCTGGAGGGATGAGTAAATAAAAAAAGGGTTGGAAGCACAGAAAGGGGTGAAGAGATGAAGGAATAAAAAAAAAAAAAGAAGAGATGCTGACATGGGGAGAAAAGAAGGGATTAAGGGATGGGAACATCAAAAGGGACGGAAAGACAGAATGTTGAAAAGGATGAGAAGATAGCAAGAAGTGACCAGATGGGAAACTGAAAGGGATGAGGACAAAGTAATAGAGTGGAGAAAAATGGAAGGATGGAAAAAGGGAAGAATGGAAAGACATGCGAGAGTAGACGAACGGGGGAAACGGAAAGCGCACGGAAGGAAGGAGAATGAGAAATAGATGGCTGGATAGGAAACTGAAAGGAGGCACACAAAACAGGGAGATGAACGGTGGAAAGAGATAGAGGGATGAGTCAATAAAAAAAAGCACAGAAAGGGAAGGACTGAGAGAAATCAGAACGGATGGACAGAGAGAAAGGAAGTGTGGGACAGGGAAAAACAAGTCCGATGAAGTGATGGAGGGATGAGGAGTCAAAGCAGAAAACAGAAAATAAAAAATTGGATGGAAAATAAAAAGAAACAGAAAGGAATAAACGGACGGGAGGGAAGAAGAGAAAGGAATTAGGAACCGTAGCATCTTGGGAAAACTATTCAGCGGCTAAAAATGTTTTCGCAGAGTTCTCCAACAAAAGCTTTTGATGACGCGTTAAATTAGAAAAAAGAACTTTTCCGACAAAAACACGCTTGTAAACGACCTCCAGCCTGCAGCTGCTCTCCTCTTCTCTCTCCTCCTTCTCATCCCTCGCTCCGAGGCTCAAAACCTCAATATTAACTTACGCTTTTATCTGACAGTTCCATCTTAATGTTTTGTTTACAAGTCTGAGAAAACGACACAAGATGTCATGTTAACCCTCGGGCACGATAACTTCATCCCATCATCATCATCCCATACAGGAGCTCTCTTTTAGACCCCGTACGGATAATTCTCCAAAACGCCGCTGTCCTGAAGATGTCGGAAACCTGTTACAGAAAAGTATTAACACCTTCTGACCAATCAGAATCCAGAATTCAACAGCGATGTGGCGTGAACGTCAGCGGTGGAAGAGAAAAACGACGGAGGGAGAGAAAATACGAAGGGATTTAAACACCAGTGTGAAAAGGTGAAGATAGAAGGTAGTGAACAGGGGACAGAGATGGAAAGAAATCGCAGGAAGTCAAGAGCTTTAGCCTTTTAGTTCCAGGTCCAGTATTTGTACGTTTCTGCTGATAATGTGGGCGGAGCTTGCTGGGCAGAACTGCAAATTTACAGAAAGACCGATCCGCCATTTTGTTTTATTTCAGAGCCGAAGCGTTTTTGTTCATACGTACACGCCGAGTTTAAAACCTTCACAAGAACGGGAAGCTTTCTAAAACAAGGTTCCTTTACCTTTCGAAAGGGAAACGTTTTGTTTTCAAATTAAACTCACCAAACTTTCTACACACGCGTACACATAAAGCGCAGTACTCTCACTCAGTGAGGATTTAATACGGAAATCCAGACCTCAGATGTTGCCTCGGATTTTGGCGCTATTCCAACGTTACGGGAGAGTTATGCACGCGGGGGCGGAGTTTGACTAAAACAGAGGCGTGTCTCGGTTACTGCGATTCTGCTGTTTGACTGAAAGCTGCAGTACTGAACTTTTCCCTCTCTATCGCCATCTCTGTTTGAAACATAAAATTGCAAGTTACCGGCGGAGTTGTTTTCTGCTTCTGCGTGGATGGATCTGATGGTTTGAGGTATACGTACGGGTCGTATATTAGCTCCAATACTTGACAACACAGGTGGCGGCGGGTACGGTTTTCTTAGAGTAGAGGTGAGTTTCTATCTCTTATAGCTAGCAGAAAATATGTTCAATTTACCACACTGACAGCAGCAAAACAAACAAACAAACAAACAAACAAACAAAACAACAACATAGGAAACTCGATACGTAGCTGAATCACACGAACAAGTGCACTAATGCTAGCTAGCTACCTACTGAGCCACTGAAATATCTGACTTGTTCAGCAGAAAAAAAAGCATCTCCACGTCAGTCTTCGATCCCTTCAGATCTCGGAGTTTTCTCCAGCTCTCAAAAGCCATGTTGATATTCGTTCTCGTTTTAGCACGGGCTCTGTCGTGTTCCCTTTTTGACTGCAGGCTCTCCGCGGTTCCAGGTTTCTTAGTCTTAACAACAGCTGGTTCCCCAGATGTCAGCGACGACTGCGTTCAGAACGATCCGGATTAACGCAGCCGTGTAGATGACAAGTTTCAGTTCTAAGCGACTGTTGTAAGAAAAGCTACAAACACTCCAACGTCCTCAGCCCCCGCTCACGCGATATAGTAGCCGGCTCTTCTTCTTCCTGTTTACGGACGTGACGTAACCACGCAAAGGCGAATGGCGGCACGAATTAACGTCAACTGACGTCTCCAGCGAAATCCGACCCGATAGCGCAGATTATAAATCGTTATTTTAAGCTTACCGTAGTGAATCGGAGTGAGGTAAGGAGACAGTTTTTGAACACTGATTTTTGACGTGCTCAATAACAGATTTCTGTTCGTTTTAACTAAAAAAAAAAGTTCAATACTGCAGCTTTAAGCACGCTGGTCTCGTGCGAGATCAGCTCGAGTGAGGAGCAGGGTTACGTCCGGCATCACTGTCTGACTGTTTGACTGTAAATTAGGCCAAAGGTGAAGGATCCAGGACACCCAGGGAAGTGTAATAAAAGCACCTACATCCCACACACACACACACACACACACACACACACACACACACACACACACACACTACGATCTCATGAGTATCTCCTGGCTTCATTAAGTGGTGAAACGCGAGTTACTATGAGAGCACAGAGATATATAAAAAATCAAATGGCAGTAATAAGGAGATGCGCTGGACCATGTGCTATTTTATAATCTGCTGAATAATGAGAGCGGAAGCCATACTGTTAAATGAAACTGAAGTTGCTAATTAAATGGATGTTGATGAAGGAACACAGAGGAAGACGGGTCCAAACACAAACAACCGTCTCCACATGGCCGCCTTCCAAACAGTAAAGACGGATCAAGGGGCCGTGCGGTTGCTCCGTGTGTCCTAGACGCCGCTCATTAACATGCTGAGCGGCGGGGGCCGTGCAGATGGACCCGTACTCGTGTTGGCCTCCGTCCATCTCCAGATGGAGAGACGCGGAGTCCGTGCTCCATTATACAGTTCGTTTTATTGATATCAACTTCAGAGGGAAAACGCGATGTGTTTTTACTGCCGTATAAACATCGGGCGATCAAGTGTGTAAATGAGGTTCAAGAGCAAGAGCTATGAAAATTAACACAAAAGTTTCAAACCATTTTGGCCCATAATTGCATAAACAGTGTTGAAAACTAGCTACACTTTCTGCAAATACTTCACTGCTCAAAATCTGAGTGAGCCTCGAACAAAGACAAGGACTGACCAAAGGCAAGATACTGGCAAGTGTTCTATACGCACTGCTAATGAATTATTTATTACTTCATTATTCAAACCACTGAGGAAAGTGAGATTAGTCTGTGACCATAAAAAGGTTTTAGTGAAAATAAGCATGATCAAATGCTATAGATTGAAAAGACTCCAAATACAGACTAAATTCATTACCCATCAAGTGAGAACTTCATTTGAGGAAACACAGCCAAGTCAAAATGTGCATTCTCCTTTTATTGCAACAAAAATTCAGGCAAACAATAAAAGCACCACAAATGAGCATATATTCAGTCAGCGATCAAAGCACTCAATAGTTAATCTTACAGTTGAGCTGGTCAGGAGGGCCTGGTGTTGGACAATGGGGGGGGGGGGGGGCTGTAAGTGGCTGAGCTCACAATTTCAGGTGTATTGGAAAAGCTTTGTGGAACACAGAATGCTGATGAGGCACTGATTTCAGAAAGTGTCCCATGAATTCTTGGTTCACAGGTTGTGTGTCTGTACACTCTGGCTTTGAACAAATTTGTTGTTTGCAGCTCCTTGAGGAGAATTGCAGAAACCAAATGGAAAGTTACACACTGAGCTGTACTGGTCATGGTGTCCTACCTGGGGCAATGTACCCTGGAAATCAATGCCTGCAAAATTCTGTGAGGTACCTGGAATGGGTACAGCAGCAAAAGAGCCTGTGCCTTGAGATGATGTGGCAACATGAGGAGAGGTTTGGCTGGATGCTATAGAGGCAATTGCACTCTCCACCATTGAGCATTGTGTCTGTTGGCAAGGCTTGGGTAGAGAGACTGGGGGAGTGGCAACAGTTTGTGGGACAGGTGAGAAGTGTGTAGATGTGTGAAATGCTGGGGTCTGTACATTATTCTGCGACATGGCAGAAGTCCCAGCACTTTGGTTCAGAAACGGCAAAATATTGTTGATTGTTCTTGTTTGGGGATCAGAGCTCAGAGATTGAGAAACTGACACGTTCCGTAGCAAATTATGGAATCTAGAAGGAGTTATCGTATGCCAATTTGGAGCCTGAAAGTTGCCGTGAGCCAAAGATGTAGAAGCAGACTGACCCACCAAAGCATTTGTTGTGGTGTCAGGCTGAAATGACTGGTCCTGCAATCCAGAGATTTGGTTTGTAGTGACCACAGAGTGGGAGGAGGATGGAATGCTCTGACCCAGTGAAGTCAGATACCTGCCAGAGCTAATCCCTTGATAGAATGTTGAGGCACCAGAGGACTGAGCCTGAGATGTAGAAGCAGACGGGCCTGTCTGAACCTGTGTTGTGGTTCCAGGCTGGTATGGTGACTGGATGTGGAACCCAGGTATTTGGGAAAGCATTGCAGTCAACGGACGCTGTGCAATATTGTACACGCCAGAGGTTTGACTTGGATATGAAGCTGAAGCTCCCAAAGGCTGACTCTGAGGAAGAACAGGCTGGCCTGTCTGAAGCAGTGTTGTAGTGCCAGGCTGGTATGATGACTGGGTCTGGGATCCAGATGTCTGGTTTGCAGTCACCACAGACTGGGTTGAGTATGGAAGGCCATGACCCAGAGAAGTCACATTCCTGCTAATCCCTTGATACAATGTTGATGCACCAGAGGACTGAGCCTGAGATGTAGAAGCAGACTGGCCTGTCTGAACCTGTGTTGTGGTGTTAGGCTGGTATGATGACTGGATGTGGAACCCAGGCATTTGGGAAGAGGATGCAATCAGAGGACCCTGTACAACAGAGTACATGCCAGAGGTTTGACTTGGATATGAAGCTGAAGCTCCCAAAGGCTGACTCTGAGGAAGAACATGCTGGCTTGTCTGAAGCAGTGTTGTAGTGCTAGGCTGGTATGATGACTGGATGTGGAACCCAGGTATTTGGGAAAGGGTTGCAGTCAATGGACGCTGTGCAATATTGTACAAGCCAGAGGTTTGACTTGGATATGAAGCTGAAGCTCCCAAAGGCTGACTCTGAGGAAGAACAGGCTGGCCTGTCTGAAGCAGTGTTGTAGTGCCAGGCTGGTATGATGACTGGGTCTGGGATCCAGATGTCTGGTTTGCAGTCACCACAGACTGGGTTGAGTATGGAAGGCCATGACCCAGAGAAGTCACATTCCTGCTAATCCCTTGATACAATGTTGATGCACCAGAGGACTGAGCCTGAGATGTAGAAGCAGACTGGCCTGTCTGAACCTGTGTTGTGGTGCCAGGCTGGTATGATGACTGGATGTGGAACCCAGGTATTTGGGAAGAGGATGCAATCAGAGGACCCTGTACAACAGAGTACATGCCAGAGGTTTGACTTGGATATGAAGCTGAAGCTCCCAAAGGTGGACTCTGAGGAAGAACATGCTGGCTTGTCTGAAGCAGTGTTGCAGTGCTAGGCTGGTATGATGACTGGGCCTGGGATCCAGAGGCTTGAGAAGATGATGGAATTGTCTGACCTTGTACAATGGTGTACCATTTAGCATGTCCTGAAGGTGCAGCTCCATGGCTGCCAAGAGCCTGAGATGTAGAAGCAGACTGGCCTGACTGAACCCGTGTTGTGGTGCCAGGCTGGTATGATGACTGGGTCTGGGATCCAGATGTCTGGTTTGCAGTCACCACAGACTGGGTTGAGTATGGAAGGCCATGACCCAGAGAAGTCACATTCCTGCTAATCCCTTGATACAATGTTGATGCACCAGAGGACTGAGCCTGAGATGTAGAAGCAGACTGGCCTGTCTGAACCTGTGTTGTGGTGTTAGGCTGGTATGATGACTGGATGTGGAACCCAGGCATTTGGGAAGAGGATGCAATCAGAGGACCCTGTACAACAGAGTACACGCCAGAGGTTTGACTTGGATATGAAGCTGAAGCTCCCAAAGGCTGACTCTGAGGAAGAACATGCTGGCTTGTCTGAAGCAGTGTTGTAGTGCTAGGCTGGTATGATGACTGGATGTGGAACCCAGGTATTTGGGAAAGGGTTGCAGTCAATGGACGCTGTGCAATATTGTACAAGCCAGAGGTTTGACTTGGATATGAAGCTGAAGCTCCCAAAGGCTGACTCTGAGGAAGAACAGGCTGGCCTGTCTGAAGCAGTGTTGTAGTGCCAGGCTGGTATGATGACTGGGTCTGGGATCCAGATGTCTGGTTTGCAGTCACCACAGACTGGGTTGAGTATGGAAGGCCATGACCCAGAGAAGTCACATTCCTGCTAATCGCTTGATACAATGTTGATGCACCAGAGGACTGAGCCTGAGATGTAGAAGCAGACTGGCCTGTCTGAACCTGTGTTGTGGTGCCAGGCTGGGATGATGACGTGGTCTGGGATCCAGATGTCTGGTTTGCAGTCACCACAGACTGGGTTGAGTATGGAAGGCCATGACCCAGAGAAGTCACATTCCTGCTAATCCCTTGATACAATGTTGACGCACCAGCGGACTGAGCCTGAGATATAGAAGCAGACTGGCCTGTCTGAACCTGTGTTGGGGTGCCAGGCTGGTATGAGGACTGGATGGGGAACCCAGGTGTTTGGGAAGAGGATGCAATCAGAGGACCCTGTACAACAGAGTACATGCCAGAGGTTTGACTTGGATATGAAGCTGAAGCTCCCAAAGGCTGACTCTGAGGAAGAACATGCTGGCTTGTCTGAAGCAGTGTTGTAGTGCTAGGCTGGTATGATGACTGGATGTGGAACCCAGGTATTTGGGAAAGGGTTGCAGTCAATGGACGCTGTGCAATATTGTACAAGCCAGAGGTTTGACTTGGATATGAAGCTGAAGCTCCCAAAGGCTGACTCTGAGGAAGAACAGGCTGGCCTGTCTGAAGCAGTGTTGTAGTGCCAGGCTGGTATGATGACTGGGTCTGGGATCCAGATGTCTGGTTTGCAGTCACCACAGACTGGGTTGAGTATGGAAGGCCATGACCCAGAGAAGTCACATTCCTGCTAATCCCTTGATACAATGTTGATGCACCAGAGGACTGAGCCTGAGATGTAGAAGCAGACTGGCCTGTCTGAACCTGTGTTGTGGTGTTAGGCTGGTATGATGACTGGATGTGGAACCCAGGCATTTGGGAAGAGGATGCAATCAGAGGACCCTGTACAACAGAGTACATGCCAGAGGTTTGACTTGGATATGAAGCTGAAGCTCCCAAAGGCTGACTCTGAGGAAGAACATGCTGGCTTGTCTGAAGCAGTGTTGTAGTGCTAGGCTGGTATGATGACTGGATGTGGAACCCAGGTATTTGGGAAAGGGTTGCAGTCAATGGACGCTGTGCAATATTGTACACGCCAGAGGTTTGACTTGGATATGAAGCTGAAGCTCCCAAAGGTGGACTCTGAGGAAGAACAAGCTGGCTTGTCTGAAGCAGTGTTGTAGTGCTAGGCTGGTATGATGACTGGATGTGGAACCCAGGTATTTGGGAAAGGGTTGCAGTCAATGGACGCTGTGCAATATTGTACAAGCCAGAGGTTTGACTTGGATATGAAGCTGAAGCTCCCAAAGGCTGACTCTGAGGAAGAACAGGCTGGCCTGTCTGAAGCAGTGTTGTAGTGCTAGGCTGGTATGATGACTGGGCCTGGGATCCAGAGGCTTGAGAAGATGATGGAATTGTCTGACCTTGTACAATGGTGTACCATTTAGCATGTCCTGAAGGTGCAGCTCCATGGCTGCCAAGAGCCTGAGATGTAGAAGCAGACTGGCCTGACTGAACCTGTGTTGTGGTGCCAGGCTGGTATGATGACGTGGTCTGGGATCCAGATGTCTGGTTTGTAGTGACCACAGACTGGGAGGAGGAAGGAATTATATGACCCAGTGAAGTCAGATACCTGCCAGAGCTAATCCCTTGATACAATGTTGACACACCAGAGGACTGAGCCTGAGATGTAGAAGCAGACTGGCCTGTCTGAACCTGTGTTGTGGTGCCAGGCTGGTATGATGACTGGATGTGGAACCCAGGTATTTGGGAAAGGGTTGCAGTCAATGGACGCTGTGCAATATTGTACACGCCAGAGGTTTGACTTGGATATGAAGCTGAAGCTCCCAAAGGTGGACTCTGAGGAAGAACAAGCTGGCCTGTCTGAAGCAGTGTTGCAGTGCTAGGCTGGTATGATGACTGGGCCTGGGATCCAGAGGCTTGAGAAGATGATGGAATTGTCTGACCTTGTACAATGGTGTACCATTTAGCATGTCCTGAAGGTGCAGCTCCATGGCTGCCAAGAGCCTGAGATGTAGAAGCAGACTCGCCTGTCTGAAGCAGTGTTGTGGTGCTAAGCTGGTATGATGACTGGGTCTGGGATCCAGATGGCTGGTTTGCAGTGCCTCCAAACTGGAACCTGGATGGTCTTTGGAATCCACTGTTATTCTGACCTTTTTGAGGCCAAGATTGAGAGAGCAAAGTGCCACAGTTTTCAGGCTTGAGAGATTCAAACCAATAGAGCCTTGAGGACTGAGTCATCAAGTTGTCCTGCGGTTGAACCATGGGAGTTGCTTGACCTTGAGCACTTAGTACAGGTTTAGCTTGAGCAGCACCACCAGAAGACTGAACAAAAGTAGAATCCTGTTGAGCAGTTTGGACTTCTGAAGTATAACTGAAACTACTAGAATTTCCTCTGTCCACATTTCTATTTGCACTTTTTCTGGACAGTAGCTCCAAAGATTGAACAGGTGCAGCGAAGTGAAAATTTTGGTTCCATGTTGCATTAAAACGTCCAGCTTGCCAATCAACAACAGAGGTTGTATTCCACACTGTGAGGGATAAATCCAATTTTAGATTATAGATTTGCAACTACATATGCAAATATTTTAGATTTAAAAGTTCATTTTAAAAGCTTACCTCCAAATCCATTTGTATCTCTCCAAAGAACCAAAGCAATGAAAATTAGATGGAGCCTGAAAGAAAAGAAAAGAAAAAAAAAGTTACATACCTAAAATCATGGGGGGAAAAAACATGTTTTAAAAAAAAAAAAAAAAAAAAAAAAAAAAAAAGAACAAACACAGGATACATACCCCTTCATTGCCCATGACATATCTCAAAAGAGGATTAACAAAAGGAGGCCCCACTACTAACATAAAATCTACACTATGCCCAAATACTATAGCCACCACCACCCTAAACATGCTACTTATATAATTAGTTTCACCTGGTCACATGTCACCGAACAGATAAACATTAAGTCTCTCCAGGGTCCTAAACAAGCTTGGTTCTCTTCAGTCTTGTCTTTTAGCCTCATGCGTTATCATTAGGTCCCCTATAGGTTATGGAGAGATGTGACACCTTGCCTACAAGCAACACTGACTTGCGCAGCATGCACCGCTTGGATTTTTACAATTCTACAGTTTGGTTCTATGCTCAGTGTTCATTTAAATTCAAGTTTGACCTATTTTATACAACCAATATGATGAGCCATCATATGTGATGTAGCAAAGACATGACTCTATAGTTGCAATGAAGAAGCAGCTAATTATTTGCAACTATTTTTGAATCTGACCTTTCATCAATGAAGACAGACATGAACATGTACAATTTTAAGATGTCTTTAATGCAAAGCAATACTGGGTATAAACCACAGAATTCATAAAACATGAGAAAATCAACAGCAGCAAAATAAAGGTGCACCTCTACAGCATCAGTATACATATATACCCAGCATGACACAGATTCTGCTTAGGTGGAATTTCAATAACCTTCTTGTACATATATCACACACACACACACACACACACACACACACACAAACACATGGAATTGTTTTCAGGACAGAGCTCTTTGCAAGTTTTGTTACATGAGACATTAAAGGGGAACTATTATGCAAAATTCACTTTTAAATGGTGTTTGAACGTAACTCTGTGTCGGCAGAGTGTGTACACAACCACCCTACAATGGTAAAAATCCACCCACTCCTTTTATATATTCCCAATAAATCATAAACAGTGTCTCAAAATGAGTCGATTTCATTTGCTCCCTAACGTGATGTCATGTTGGAACAAGCCCCGCCCTATCACCATAGATCCTCCCCTGAGTGAGCTGCACACAATCCACCATGCTTTCCACACATGTCTCAGCTTCGTAAGCGTTGTAAGTGTTCTGTTGTTGGCTGTAAGATTGAACATAAGAGTCTTCATGTACTCCCGGCAATAGAGCCACTGAAGACGCAGTGGAGAAGTTGTATTTTTGAAGGAAATATGCCCCCAAAATACCTAAATTCGTGTATGTTTGTGCAAATCGTTTTACACCAGACTGCTTTGTGAAACATCTTGTAAAAAGTCTCAAAATAGGTCTCCTTTAACAAAAATCAGTAAAAGGGGAAACACATGGTTACGTGTGGTTTGCACTGCAAGGACAATCAGCTGCCCTTCCTGTAGCATTGCCTTAGGCATCTTACATTACAAGACATTGCAGATTATTGATCTGGCCACATCTGCAGTCCTCAGGCCGCCCTGCAGGATGCCTATGGCATGTTCACACAGGGGAGCAGGCACCCTAGGCATCTTTCTTCTGGTGTTTTTCAGAGTCAGTAGAAAGACCCCTTTAATGTCCCACGTTATTGTAACCGTGACCACCTATAAACAGTTAGTGTCCTAACGACTCTTCCACAAGAGCAGGTGCAATAATTGTTCATGGTTCATTGAACAAGCATGGAAAACATTGTTTACAGATCTTTTATTGGAAAGGGTTTCAAACTTATTTGGATTTTACTAAAATTCTTTAAAATACAGTCTCCTGCTAAAGGGACATTTCTTTTTACAGAGTTCACTGCAGTCATGCTAGGAGAATACAAACCTGAGAGTTTAGTCAAAGCATATTTCAAGAGCAAGAGCTATGAAAATTAACACAAAAGTTTCAAACCATTTTGGCCCATAATTGCATAAACAGTGTTGAAAACTAGCTACACTTTCTGCAAATACTTCACTGCTCAAAATCTGAGTGAGCCTCGAACAAAGACAAGGACTGACCAAAGGCAAGATACTGGCAAGTGTTCTATACGCACTGCTAATGAATTATTTATTACTTCATTATTCAAACCACTGAGGAAAGTGAGATTAGTCTGTGACCATAAAAAGGTTTTAGTGAAAATAAGCATGATCAAATGCTATAGATTGAAAAGACTCCAAATACAGACTAAATTCATTACCCATCAAGTGAGAACTTCATTTGAGGAAACACAGCCAAGTCAAAATGTGCATTCTCCTTTTATTGCAACAAAAATTCAGGCAAACAATAAAAGCACCACAAATGAGCATATATTCAGTCAGCGATCAAAGCACTCAATAGTTAATCTTACAGTTGAGCTGGTCAGGAGGGCCTGGTGTTGGACAATGGGGGGGGGGGGGGCTGTAAGTGGCTGAGCTCACAATTTCAGGTGTATTGGAAAAGCTTTGTGGAACACAGAATGCTGATGAGGCACTGATTTCAGAAAGTGTCCCATGAATTCTTGGTTCACAGGTTGTGTGTCTGTACACTCTGGCTTTGAACAAATTTGTTGTTTGCAGCTCCTTGAGGAGAATTGCAGAAACCAAATGGAAAGTTACACACTGAGCTGTACTGGTCATGGTGTCCTACCTGGGGCAATGTACCCTGGAAATCAATGCCTGCAAAATTCTGTGAGGTACCTGGAATGGGTACAGCAGCAAAAGAGCCTGTGCCTTGAGATGATGTGGCAACATGAGGAGAGGTTTGGCTGGATGCTATAGAGGCAATTGCACTCTCCACCATTGAGCATTGTGTCTGTTGGCAAGGCTTGGGTAGAGAGACTGGGGGAGTGGCAACAGTTTGTGGGACAGGTGAGAAGTGTGTAGATGTGTGAAATGCTGGGGTCTGTACATTATTCTGCGACATGGCAGAAGTCCCAGCACTTTGGTTCAGAAACGGCAAAATATTGTTGATTGTTCTTGTTTGGGGATCAGAGCTCAGAGATTGAGAAACTGACACGTTCCGTAGCAAATTATGGAATCTAGAAGGAGTTATCGTATGCCAATTTGGAGCCTGAAAGTTGCCGTGAGCCAAAGATGTAGAAGCAGACTGACCCACCAAAGCATTTGTTGTGGTGTCAGGCTGAAATGACTGGTCCTGCAATCCAGAGATTTGGTTTGTAGTGACCACAGAGTGGGAGGAGGATGGAATGCTCTGACCCAGTGAAGTCAGATACCTGCCAGAGCTAATCCCTTGATAGAATGTTGAGGCACCAGAGGACTGAGCCTGAGATGTAGAAGCAGACGGGCCTGTCTGAACCTGTGTTGTGGTTCCAGGCTGGTATGGTGACTGGATGTGGAACCCAGGTATTTGGGAAAGGGTTGCAGTCAATGGACGCTGTGCAATATTGTACACGCCAGAGGTTTGACTTGGATATGAAGCTGAAGCTCCCAAAGGCTGACTCTGAGGAAGAACAGGCTGGCCTGTCTGAAGCAGTGTTGTAGTGCCAGGCTGGTATGATGACTGGGTCTGGGATCCAGATGTCTGGTTTGCAGTCACCACAGACTGGGTTGAGTATGGAAGGCCATGACCCAGAGAAGTCACATTCCTGCTAATCCCTTGATACAATGTTGATGCACCAGAGGACTGAGCCTGAGATGTAGAAGCAGACTGGCCTGTCTGAACCTGTGTTGTGGTGTTAGGCTGGTATGATGACTGGATGTGGAACCCAGGCATTTGGGAAGAGGATGCAATCAGAGGACCCTGTACAACAGAGTACATGCCAGAGGTTTGACTTGGATATGAAGCTGAAGCTCCCAAAGGCTGACTCTGAGGAAGAACATGCTGGCTTGTCTGAAGCAGTGTTGTAGTGCTAGGCTGGTATGATGACTGGATGTGGAACCCAGGTATTTGGGAAAGGGTTGCAGTCAATGGACGCTGTGCAATATTGTACAAGCCAGAGGTTTGACTTGGATATGAAGCTGAAGCTCCCAAAGGCTGACTGAGGAAGAACAGGCTGGCCTGTCTGAAGCAGTGTTGTAGTGCCAGGCTGGTATGATGACTGGGTCTGGGATCCAGATGTCTGGTTTGCAGTCACCACAGACTGGGTTGAGTATGGAAGGCCATGACCCAGAGAAGTCACATTCCTGCTAATCCCTTGATACAATGTTGATGCACCAGAGGACTGAGCCTGAGATGTAGAAGCAGACTGGCCTGTCTGAACCTGTGTTGTGGTGCCAGGCTGGTATGATGACTGGATGTGGAACCCAGGTATTTGGGAAGAGGATGCAATCAGAGGACCCTGTACAACAGAGTACACGCCAGAGGTTTGACTTGGATATGAAGCTGAAGCTCCCAAAGGTGGACTCTGAGGAAGAACATGCTGGCTTGTCTGAAGCAGTGTTGCAGTGCTAGGCTGGTATGATGACTGGGCCTGGGATCCAGAGGCTTGAGAAGATGATGGAATTGTCTGACCTTGTACAATGGTGTACCATTTAGCATGTCCTGAAGGTGCAGCTCCATGGCTGCCAAGAGCCTGAGATGTAGAAGCAGACTGGCCTGACTGAACCCGTGTTGTGGTGCCAGGCTGGTATGATGACTGGGTCTGGGATCCAGATGTCTGGTTTGCAGTCACCACAGACTGGGTTGAGTATGGAAGGCCATGACCCAGAGAAGTCACATTCCTGCTAATCGCTTGATACAATGTTGATGCACCAGAGGACTGAGCCTGAGATGTAGAAGCAGACTGGCCTGTCTGAACCTGTGTTGTGGTGCCAGGCTGGGATGATGACGTGGTCTGGGATCCAGAGGCTTGAGAAGATGATGGAATTGTCTGACCTTGTACAATGGTGTACCATTTAGCATGTCCTGAAGGTGCAGCTCCATGGCTGCCAAGAGCCTGAGATGTAGAAGCAGACTGGCCTGACTGAACCTGTGTTGTGGTGCCAGGCTGGTATGATGACGTGGTCTGGGATCCAGATGTCTGGTTTGTAGTGACCACAGACTGGGAGGAGGAAGGAATTATATGACCCAGTGAAGTCAGATACCTGCCAGAGCTAATCCCTTGATACAATGTTGACACACCAGAGGACTGAGCCTGAGATGTAGAAGCAGACTGGCCTGTCTGAACCTGTGTTGTGGTGCCAGGCTGGTATGATGACTGGATGTGGAACCCAGGTATTTGGGAAAGGGTTGCAGTCAATGGACGCTGTGCAATATTGTACACGCCAGAGGTTTGACTTGGATATGAAGCTGAAGCTCCCAAAGGTGGACTCTGAGGAAGAACAAGCTGGCCTGTCTGAAGCAGTGTTGCAGTGCTAGGCTGGTATGATGACTGGGCCTGGGATCCAGAGGCTTGAGAAGATGATGGAATTGTCTGACCTTGTACAATGGTGTACCATTTAGCATGTCCTGAAGGTGCAGCTCCATGGCTGCCAAGAGCCTGAGATGTAGAAGCAGACTCGCCTGTCTGAAGCAGTGTTGTGGTGCTAGGCTGGTATGATGACTGGGTCTGGGATCCAGATGGCTGGTTTGCAGTGCCTCCAAACTGGAACCTGGATGGTCTTTGGAATCCACTGTTATTCTGACCTTTTTGAGGCCAAGATTGAGAGAGCAAAGTGCCACAGTTTTCAGGCTTGAGAGATTCAAACCAATAGAGCCTTGAGGACTGAGTCATCAAGTTGTCCTGCGGTTGAACCATGGGAGTTGCTTGACCTTGAGCACTTAGTACAGGTTTAGCTTGAGCAGCACCACCAGAAGACTGAACAAAAGTAGAATCCTGTTGAGCAGTTTGGACTTCTGAAGTATAACTGAAACTACTAGAATTTCCTCTGTCCACATTTCTATTTGCACTTTTTCTGGACAGTAGCTCCAAAGATTGAACAGGTGCAGCGAAGTGAAAATTTTGGTTCCATGTTGCATTAGAAGGTCCAGCTTGCCAATCAACAACAGAGGTTGTATTCCACACTGTGAGGGATAAATCCAATTTTAGATTATAGATTTGCAACTACATATGCAAATATTTTAGATTTAAAAGTTCATTTTAAAAGCTTACCTCCGAATCCATTTGTATCTCTCCAAAGAACCAAAGCAATGAAAATTAGATGGAGCCTGAAAGAAAAGAAAAGAAAAAAAAAGTTACATACCTAAAATCATGGGGGGAAAAAACATGTTTTAAAAAAAAAAAAAAAAAAAAAAAAAAAAAAAAAGAACAAACACAGGATACATACCCCTTCATTGCCCATGACATATCTCAAAAGAGGATTAACAAAAGGAGGCCCCACTACTAACATAAAATCTACACTATGCCCAAATACTATAGCCACCACCACCCTAAACATGCTACTTATATAATTAGTTTCACCTGGTCACATGTCACCGAACAGATAAACATTAAGTCTCTCCAGGGTCCTAAACAAGCTTGGTTCTCTTCAGTCTTGTCTTTTAGCCTCATGCGTTATCATTAGGTCCCCTATAGGTTATGGAGAGATGTGACACCTTGCCTACAAGCAACACTGACTTGCGCAGCATGCACCGCTTGGATTTTTACAATTCTACAGTTTGGTTCTATGCTCAGTGTTCATTTAAATTCAAGTTTGACCTATTTTATACAACCAATATGATGAGCCATCATATGTGATGTAGCAAAGACATGACTCTATAGTTGCAATGAAGAAGCAGCTAATTATTTGCAACTATTTTTGAATCTGACCTTTCATCAATGAAGACAGACATGAACATGTACAATTTTAAGATGTCTTTAATGCAAAGCAATACTGGGTATAAACCACAGAATTCATAAAACATGAGAAAATCAACAGCAGCAAAATAAAGGTGCACCTCTACAGCATCAGTATACATATATACCCAGCATGACACAGATTCTGCTTAGGTGGAATTTCAATAACCTTCTTGTACATATATCACACACACACACACACACACACACACACACACAAACACATGGAATTGTTTTCAGGACAGAGCTCTTTGCAAGTTTTGTTACATGAGACATTAAAGGGGAACTATTATGCAAAATTCACTTTTAAATGGTGTTTGAACGTAACTCTGTGTCGGCAGAGTGTGTACACAACCACCCTACAATGGTAAAAATCCACCCACTCCTTTTATATATTCCCAATAAATCATAAACAGTGTCTCAAAATGAGTCGATTTCATTTGCTCCCTAACGTGATGTCATGTTGGAACAAGCCCCGCCCTATCACCATAGATCCTCCCCTGAGTGAGCTGCACACAATCCACCATGCTTTCCACACATGTCTCAGCTTCGTAAGCGTTGTAAGTGTTCTGTTGTTGGCTGTAAGATTGAACATAAGAGTCTTCATGTACTCCCGGCAATAGAGCCACTGAAGACGCAGTGGAGAAGTTGTATTTTTGAAGGAAATATGCCCCCAAAATACCTAAATTCGTGTATGTTTGTGCAAATCGTTTTACACCAGACTGCTTTGTGAAACATCTTGTAAAAAGTCTCAAAATAGGTCTCCTTTAACAAAAATCAGTAAAAGGGGAAACACATGGTTACGTGTGGTTTGCACTGCAAGGACAATCAGCTGCCCTTCCTGTAGCATTGCCTTAGGCATCTTACATTACAAGACATTGCAGATTATTGATCTGGCCACATCTGCAGTCCTCAGGCCGCCCTGCAGGATGCCTATGGCATGTTCACACAGGGGAGCAGGCACCCTAGGCATCTTTCTTCTGGTGTTTTTCAGAGTCAGTAGAAAGACCCCTTTAATGTCCCACGTTATTGTAACCGTGACCACCTATAAACAGTTAGTGTCCTAACGACTCTTCCACAAGAGCAGGTGCAATAATTGTTCATGGTTCATTGAACAAGCATGGAAAACATTGTTTACAGATCTTTTATTGGAAAGGGTTTCAAACTTATTTGGATTTTACTAAAATTCTTTAAAATACAGTCTCCTGCTAAAGGGACATTTCTTTTTACAGAGTTCACTGCAGTCATGCTAGGAGAATACAAACCTGAGAGTTTAGTCAAAGCATATTTCAAGAGCAAGAGCTATGAAAATTAACACAAAAGTTTCAAACCATTTTGGCCCATAATTGCATAAACAGTGTTGAAAACTAGCTACACTTTCTGCAAATACTTCACTGCTCAAAATCTGAGTGAGCCTCGAACAAAGACAAGGACTGACCAAAGGCAAGATACTGGCAAGTGTTCTATACGCACTGCTAATGAATTATTTATTACTTCATTATTCAAACCACTGAGGAAAGTGAGATTAGTCTGTGACCATAAAAAGGTTTTAGTGAAAATAAGCATGATCAAATGCTATAGATTGAAAAGACTCCAAATACAGACTAAATTCATTACCCATCAAGTGAGAACTTCATTTGAGGAAACACAGCCAAGTCAAAATGTGCATTCTCCTTTTATTGCAACAAAAATTCAGGCAAACAATAAAAGCACCACAAATGAGCATATATTCAGTCAGCGATCAAAGCACTCAATAGTTAATCTTACAGTTGAGCTGGTCAGGAGGGCCTGGTGTTGGACAATGGGGGGGGGGGGGGGGCTGTAAGTGGCTGAGCTCACAATTTCAGGTGTATTGGAAAAGCTTTGTGGAACACAGAATGCTGATGAGGCACTGATTTCAGAAAGTGTCCCATGAATTCTTGGTTCACAGGTTGTGTGTCTGTACACTCTGGCTTTGAACAAATTTGTTGTTTGCAGCTCCTTGAGGAGAATTGCAGAAACCAAATGGAAAGTTACACACTGAGCTGTACTGGTCATGGTGTCCTACCTGGGGCAATGTACCCTGGAAATCAATGCCTGCAAAATTCTGTGAGGTACCTGGAATGGGTACAGCAGCAAAAGAGCCTGTGCCTTGAGATGATGTGGCAACATGAGGAGAGGTTTGGCTGGATGCTATAGAGGCAATTGCACTCTCCACCATTGAGCATTGTGTCTGTTGGCAAGGCTTGGGTAGAGAGACTGGGGGAGTGGCAACAGTTTGTGGGACAGGTGAGAAGTGTGTAGATGTGTGAAATGCTGGGGTCTGTACATTATTCTGCGACATGGCAGAAGTCCCAGCACTTTGGTTCAGAAACGGCAAAATATTGTTGATTGTTCTTGTTTGGGGATCAGAGCTCAGAGATTGAGAAACTGACACGTTCCGTAGCAAATTATGGAATCTAGAAGGAGTTATCGTATGCCAATTTGGAGCCTGAAAGTTGCCGTGAGCCAAAGATGTAGAAGCAGACTGACCCACCAAAGCATTTGTTGTGGTGTCAGGCTGAAATGACTGGTCCTGCAATCCAGAGATTTGGTTTGTAGTGACCACAGAGTGGGAGGAGGATGGAATGCTCTGACCCAGTGAAGTCAGATACCTGCCAGAGCTAATCCCTTGATAGAATGTTGAGGCACCAGAGGACTGAGCCTGAGATGTAGAAGCAGACGGGCCTGTCTGAACCTGTGTTGTGGTTCCAGGCTGGTATGGTGACTGGATGTGGAACCCAGGTATTTGGGAAAGCGTTGCAGTCAACGGACGCTGTGCAATATTGTACACGCCAGAGGTTTGACTTGGATATGAAGCTGAAGCTCCCAAAGGCTGACTCTGAGGAAGAACAGGCTGGCCTGTCTGAAGCAGTGTTGTAGTGCCAGGCTGGTATGATGACTGGGTCTGGGATCCAGATGTCTGGTTTGCAGTCACCACAGACTGGGTTGAGTATGGAAGGCCATGACCCAGAGAAGTCACATTCCTGCTAATCCCTTGATACAATGTTGATGCACCAGAGGACTGAGCCTGAGATGTAGAAGCAGACGGGCCTGTCTGAACCTGTGTTGTGGTGCCAGGCTGGTATGATGACTGGATGTGGAACCCAGGTATTTGGGAAGAGGATGCAATCAGAGGACCCTGTACAACAGAGTACATGCCAGAGGTTTGACTTGGATATGAAGCTGAAGCTCCCAAAGGTGGACTCTGAGGAAGAACAAGCTGGCCTGTCTGAAGCAGTGTTGCAGTGCTAGGCTGGTATGATGACTGGGCCTGGGATCCAGAGGCTTGAGATGATGATGGAATTGTCTGACCTTGTACAATGGTGTACCATTTAGCATGTCCTGAAGGTGCAGCTCCATGGCTGCCAAGAGCCTGAGATGTAGAAGCAGACTGGCCTGACTGAACCCGTGTTGTGGTGCCAGGCTGGTATGATGACTGGGTCTGGGATCCAGATGTCTGGTTTGCAGTCACCACAGACTGGGTTGAGTATGGAAGGCCATGACCCAGAGAAGTCACATTCCTGCTAATCCCTTGATACAATGTTGATGCACCAGAGGACTGAGCCTGAGATGTAGAAGCAGACTGGCCTGTCTGAACCTGTGTTGTGGTGCCAGGCTGGGATGATGACGTGGTCTGGGATCCAGATGTCTGGTTTGCAGTCACCACAGACTGGGTTGAGTATGGAAGGCCATGACCCAGAGAAGTCACATTCCTGCTAATCCCTTGATACAATGTTGACGCACCAGCGGACTGAGCCTGAGATATAGAAGCAGACTGGCCTGTCTGAACCTGTGTTGGGGTGCCAGGCTGGTATGAGGACTGGATGGGGAACCCAGGCATTTGGGAAACGGTTGCAGTCAATGGACGTTGTGCAATATTGTACAGGCCAGAGGTTTGACTTGGATATGAAGCTGAAGCTCCCAAAGGCTGACTCTGAGGAAGAACAGGCTGGCTTGTCTGAAGCAGTGTTGTAGTGCCAGGCTGGTATGATGACTGGATGTGGAACCCAGGTATTTGGGAAAGGGTTGCAGTCAATGGACGCTGTGCAATATTGTACAAGCCAGAGGTTTGACTTGGATATGAAGCTGAAGCTCCCAAAGGCTGACTCTGAGGAAGAACAGGCTGGCCTGTCTGAAGCAGTGTTGTGGTGCTAGGCTGGTATGATGACTGGGTCTGGGATCCAGATGGCTGGTTTGCAGTGCCTCCAAACTGCAACCTGGATGGTCTTTGGAATCCACTGTTATTCTGACCTTTTTGAGGCCAAGATTGAGAGAGCAAAGTGCCACAGTTTTCAGGCTTGGGAGATTCAAACCAATAGAGCCTTGAGGACTGAGTCATCAAGTTGTCCTGCGGTTGAACCATGGGAGTTGCTTGACCTTGAGCATTTAGTACAAGTTTACCTTGAGCAGCACCACCAGAAGACTGAACAAAACTAGAATCCTGTTGAGCAGTTTGGACTTCTGAAGTATAACTGGAACTACTAGAATTTCCTCCGTCCACATTTCCATTTGCACTTTTTCTGGACAGTAGCTCCAAAGATTGAACAGGTGTAGCGAAGTGAAAATTTTGGTTCCATGTTGCATTAGAACGTCCAGCTTGCCAATCAACAACAGAGGTTGTATTCCACACTGTGAGGGATAAATCCAATTTTAGATTATAGATTTGCAACTACATATGCAAATATTTTAGATTTAAAAGTTCATTTTAAAAGCTTACCTCCGAATCCATTTGCATCTCTCCAAAGAACCAAAGCAATGAAAATTAGATGGAGCCTGAAAGAAAAAAAAAAAGTTACATACCTAAAATCATGCGGGGAAAAAACATGTATATAAAAAAAAAAAAAAAAAAAAACAAAAAAAAAAAAAAAAAAAAGAACAAACACAGGATACATACCCCTTCATTGCCCATGACATATCTCAAAAGAGGATTAACAAAAGGAGGCCCCACTACTAACATAAAATCTACACTATGCCCAAATACTATAGCCACCACCACCCTAAACATGCTACTTATATAATTAGTTTCACCTGGTCACATGTCACCGAATAGATAAACATTAAGTCTCTCCAGGGTCCTAAACAAGCTTGGTTCTCTTCAGTCTTGTCTTTTAGCCTCATGCGTTATCATTAGGTCCCCTATAGGTTATGGAGAGATGTGACACCTTGCCTACAAGCAACACTGACTTGCGCAGCATGCACCGCTTGGATTTTTACAATTCTACAGTTTGGTTCTATGCTCAGTGTTCATTTAAATTCAAGTTTGACCTATTTTATACAACCAATATGATGAGCCATCATATGTGATGTAGCAAAGACATGACTCTATAGTTGCAATGAAGAAGCAGCTAATTATTTGCAACTATTTTTGAATCTGACCCTTCATCAATGAAGAGAGACATGAACATGTACAATTTTATGATGTCTTTAATGCAAAGCAATACTGGGTATAAACCACAGAATTCATAAAACATGAGAAAATCAACAGCAGCAAAATAAAGGTGCACCTCTACAGCATCAGTATACATATATACCCAGCATGACACAGATTCTGCTTAGGTGGAATTTCAATAACCTTCTTGTACATATATCACACACACACACACACACACACACACACACACACACACACAAACACATGGAATTGTTTTCAGGACAGAGCTCTTTGCAAGTTTTGTTACATGAGACATTAAAGGGGAACTATTATGCAAAATTCACTTTTAAATGGTGTTTGAACGTAACTCTGTGTCGGCAGAGTGTGTACACAACCACCCTACAATGGTAAAAATCCACCCACTCCTTTTATATATTCCCAATAAATCATAAACAGTGTCTCAAAATGAGTCGATTTCATTTGCTGCCTAACGTGATGTCATGTTGGAACAAGCCCCGCCCTATCACCATAGATCCTCCCCTGAGTGAGCTGCACACAATCCACCATGCTTTCCACACATGTCTCAGCTTCGTAAGCGTTGTAAGTGTTCTGTTGTTGGCTGTAAGATTGAACATAAGAGTCTTCATGTACTCCCGGCATTAGAGCCACCGAAGACCCAGTGGAGAAGTTTTGCCCCCAAAATACCTAAGCTCGTGTATGTTTGTGTAAATCGTTTTACGCCATACTGCTTTGTGAATGAGGGTCAATACAAAGCATGATTTGCAGAAAAGTTTATTCTCAAGCATGGATCAGTACCACCTGTTCGTGATCCAGCTTCATCTCCAGAAAACGTAAGTATCGCGCTTTATATTTTGTGTATGTTTGCAAATCACCTTTCCGGATGAGCTTATGAGCAGATTCCAGGTCTAATGTGGCTAGTTACCATTGTCTCTGATTGTATTCAGAGACCAGAGCCCTGTTGTCATTTTTATTTTTAACTCGAAGATGCCTACTGTATGTATAACTCATAACTGCAACTTTATTATGCACAATACATTTGACACCAGACTGCTTTGTGAAACATCTTGTAAAAAGTCTCAAAATCAAAAGACTGCTTTAACAAAGATCAGTAAAGAGATTTTGTAAGATGGAAAATAACCCTCTACTTTTGTGCTACTCTCTGTCTGTGCCTGCTCAAGACGATGACATAGGCCTCTCACATGCAAGTATTGCACATTTCCAAATTGTCCTATCAACAAGAGCATGTTAAAAAGTGTACTAAAATGGAAGAAGCCATGTTAAAATTACTGAATAGATTTTTAACACCATGACACTAGCCATACATCAAGATCAGTTTTAATGATGTCATGAATTGGTTTAGTTTTTCCATGACCTTTTTCTTTTTCTTCTTGATTTTATGTCTATAATTTTAATCTTGGTCAATTTGCTACCAGCAGGTAGCTCTCCCATATCATATGATAGCCTTCTCCCTCCTGGGTTGGTAGCAAACATGTGCTATCTATGGGACATATGATGCCACTATCGCATCTTTTCAAACTGTTGCATAACAAACTCAGTGGAATGTACTATCTGCCCCCTTTCGCATGCATGAGCTCACAGAGACCCATGATTGGCTTGTGTGGCTGTGATTGATAGGGGGGAGTGTGTATGCCGTCCCTTCCACTCAGAAAGCATGGCCGATTTTGTTCTCTTGGACTCCCAGTATTATGGTCTGATGAGAACAAGGTCAATGTTTTTTGGGCATAATTCTAAAAGATACACCAAATGTCCAAAAGTATGTAGACACCTAACCATCACAGCCATCATGTGCCTGCTCAACATCCATGCTGTGATGTTTAGGTTCCCACATATTTTTGACCATATAGCGTATGTTTGGCTCATAAAGACAGCTTATCCCCCAAATAACACCAGCACCACAGTGAAGCATGCTGGTGGCAGCATAAGGCTATAGGGCTGCTTCTCTTCAGCTGGGGCCAGTCAGATTGCAGTATTAAATCCCACCAAAAACATATGGAATGACTTGAAGAGGGCTGTGCACAGACGATTCCTTTCATAATTTGTTACAACTGGAGCATTTTGCTAGGAAGAATGGAATAAAATTAAGAAATCAAGATGTGCTAAGTTGGCAAATTACACAAAAAGAATGGGTGTTGGGGCACTGTCGAGAGGGCAATGGAGTAGGTCGGTTTTAGTTTGGGCTCCCGTCGAACTTCTGTTTTTTTTTAAGTGAATAAGTGTTTTTCGTAGTTAAATGCTAGCAAACCCTGTTTCTAACATATTTTCTTAAGTTAAATGTACATATATTTACGTGAAGATGGCGGCAAATTTGCGGAAATATAAATTCACTGAGTCAACCAAATCTAGGCCCAGCACCGCCTCGTCCGTGAGTTCTGCTGCCTCTCCGGTCTTGGAGCCCCCGCCCCGGCAGAACAGCCAAGAGATGGACGCTGAAACCTTGAAGACGGATATCCTGCTTTCACTAAGGGCCGACATTGCTGCGGTGATAAAAACTGAGCTGAAAAGTGCACTTGCTGAAGGTTTCGACTTTCTTAAGAACGAGTTGCAAGCAGTGAAAGCGGAAATAAAGACCAATACGGCTGCAATTCACTCCGAAATCGACTAGATGAAAGCTAAAATTAAAGAGGTGGAAGGTGGGCTAACGACCTGGTCGGACGAAGTCTTACAGATTACGCTGAATGGACTCAGAAATAAGTGTGAGGACATGGAGGGGAGACTGAGGAGATGTAACATCAGAATTCTGGGGGTGGCGGAAGCAAATGGATCCAGCTCTACAACATCGGTTTCGGAACTACTGAGAGAAATAGTACAGCTGGATGGAGATGTGCTTGTGGACCGCTCTCATAGAAGCCTGGGTCTTGTGAGGAAGGATGGGAAACCATGCGCCATCATAGCCAAACTCCACTACTACCAGGACTGCGTTGAGGTACTGAGCTGGGCGCGCTCTCGAGCCCCGCTCCGGCATAACGGTGAGACGATTTCTGGATTATACCGCGAGTGTCGCTAAGGCCAGTGCGGCCTTCAATGAGGTTAGGAAGTTGCTCCGTAACCGGCAGGGAGTTCAGTATGGCATCCTGTTTCCAGCCCGTCTCCGCATCACGTTCAACGGAGAGGAAAAGGAGTTCATAGATGCAAGCAAAGCGATGAGCTACGTCAGGAAGAATATCATTACTACTGTAGAGGGCTGAGTGAGTAAGATTGCCCTGGCTAATTCGTCGTCTCTGAACTTTGACTGGATGATAACTGTTTGATCAGAATTTTACTGTAATTAGGAGGATGATCAACACCGCTGTCTTATTGTCTCTTATATACACTATGATAGGGTGTATGCTTCTACACTGTGATAGGATGCCCTGTTTTTTTAGTATACTTTTCATACCAGGGGTTCGGTGGGAGCTTGAGGCTCAGTAGGCTCTATAGAGTTCCTCCACACAAGCAGTGAATGTGCGGATTTGTTTTGGGAGGGTACGGTGAGCACCCTGTTCCTGTAGGTGCTGTGGGGGGTGGGGTTATGGGGAGGGTGTGCCAAACTTTGTCATTTATTGTGTTTAATTTGTCAGACATCTGTGTTGTGGCCCATCTGCTGTCATTCTAGGTTCCCTGTAGGGCTCAGATATCTGACCCTTTTTTTTCTCTCATTATGACTGACTTCAGTATTCCCAGAGGGTCGGATGGTAGTATGGTTAATTTCGTGAGCTGGAATGTTAAGGCACTTAATCATCCTTTAAAGCGAAAGAAGGTATTTACATATCTGAAACGGCTTAATATAAATATTGCATTTCTTCAGGAGACACATCTATGGTCATCAGACCATTCTAGACTGGGAAGGGAGTGGTCAGGACAGATATTTCATTCAAATTTCCATTCGAAGGCTAGGGGGGCAGCTATATTAATTGATAGAAATACACCATTTATGATGACAAGTGTGGAAGCTGACCCCGCTGGGCGCTATGTTATTGTTGTAGGGCAAATTTATACTTTTCCGGTCATTTTGGCCAATGTTTATGCACCAAACTGGGATGACTCATTGTTCTTCACAAATGTTCTCCTCAGTTCATAACACATATTCCTGAATAGACTATTTCTTTTTGGACAAAAGAATGCTTCCCCTCATAGCCAGATGTGATTATGGACCCATAGTTATTTCAGATCACTGCCCCTTGTCCATGAGAATGCGCATCCCGGATACGCAATCCAATTACCGCCCTTGGAGACTCAATCCTCTGCTTTTGTCGGATGATGTTTTTACTAGTTTTACTGCATCTGAAATTTCATTTTTTTGCATATTAATCAAACACCTGGAATGTCCTCCTTGACAATTTGGGAGTCGCTGAAGGCATATTTACGAGGTCAGGTCATCTCATACTGTGTTAACCAGAGGAGAGTGAGCACTGCTCGACTTAAAGAACTGGTGGAAGAGATTCTTGAGCTGGATAGGGCACATAGCCAACTACCTTCTGCAGATTCTATGAAGAGGCTTTTGTCACTGCAGACAGAGTTTGACCTTTTATCGACGAAACAGGCTGAGTATCTTATCTCCAAATCACGATACAGATTTTATGAGCATGGGGAGAAGGCTGGACGGGTTCTCACTCACCAGCTAAGATAGAGAACTGCTAATCTGACTATCTCTGAAATATATATGAGCAGGGCAGAAAATGTACAGATAGTCATAAAATTAACTCCAGTTTTCAAGCTTTTTATATGTCACTATACAGCTCCGGCCCATCTGTAGATCCTTCTGTATTGGAAGACTTTTTTAAAACCCTGCATGTTCCGTCCTTAGATCCAGGGGAGGCCGCAGGGTTGGAGGAGAACCTCTCAGTTGGGGAGATAGCATCAGCAATTGGCTCTATGCAAAGTGTAGTCCCCAGGACCGGATGGTTATCCAACTGATTTCTATAAAAAGTTTTCAAGGCAACTCTCCCCTTTGTTATTGACGGTTTTCAAGGAGTTGTTCTCCTTGAGAGCCCTGCCATCTACAATGCGTGAAGCAGTTATCTCCTTACTCTTTAAGAAAGACAAGAGCCCTCTTGAGTGCAGCTCTTACCGTCGAATTTCTTTACTAAATACTGATGTTAAAATCCTTGCTAAAACTTTGGCATGTCGCTTGGAGGGGGTTCTTCCATCCATTATATCGCCGGACCAAGCAGGTTTTTAGAATCGTTACTCTTTTTTCAACATCAGACGTCTTTTCAATATCCTCTATAGCCCCTCTCCACCTGGTACCCCGGAAGTAGTGTTTTCACTTGTCGCTGAAAAGGCATTTGACCAGGTGGAGTGGGGCTATCTTTTGAGCGCGCTGGAGGGTCAGACTTCTATATACGTCTCCGAGGACTGCTGTTCGTACTAATAATAATTTGTCCACCTACTTCGAGCTCCAGCAGGGAACAAGACAGGGATGTCCTCTGTCGCTACTTCTATTTGCCATTGTAATGGAGCCACTTGCTGTGGCGCTAAGACAGAATACTGACATTAGGGGGATCTGGAGTGCGGGGATAGATCATAAAGTTTCTTTGTATGTGGACGACATGCTATTGTTCATTTCACAGCCCCTTGAGAGTCTCCCTAAACTAATGGTCCTACTCAAGGCTTTTGGCAGAATATCATAAGGAGTGAGGCAAAGTGAATCTTTTCACCTAACACCATGATGATCCTCTGCTCTGTGCTCCTGATGGTACTTGGCATCAAGTCTGGCAAGTGCAACTAAACTTCATTTTAAATAGTTTTAACACAGCAATGATGCACAGAATTTGTAAAAAAAAAAAAAAAAAAAAAAAAAAAAAAAAAAAAAAAAGATTTAATGGTCTCATGAAAGACATTGTGCCATGCAATGGACGGGCACCCCATCCAGGGTATCCCCCGCCTTGTGCCCTATGCTCCTTGTGATAGGCTCCAGGTTCCCTGTGACACAGCAAGGATAAGCGGTAGAGAAAATGGATGGATGGATGAAAGACATTGACAGAGGAAAAAGCAAAATTTGTGAGTGTCTGATAGTTTTGGTTTTAGGATCTGATAATTTTTTTTTCTGGTTTCAAGATTCAGAACAACCAAAGACTTTAAAGACCTAATATTAAAAAAAGAAACAAACAATGAATTCATTGTTACAGGTAACACAGCCAAGAGGAGGGCTGAACCTGAGCAGATGCAGTTGATACATGAGAATTATTGCCTTGTTCAAAGTATCATGCTTGCTAGCAAGTATGAAACATCATGCTTGCTTGGGTTAGAAAGCAGTATTTGGATTTACTTGATTCTTAAATTCATGTTTTCAATGAGCAATAGTGTCCAGAAATGGACACTAATGGACAATTATCTTGTTGGCAAACTGACACTTTTTGAAGCATTAGTGTAGTTACTAAATAGAACATTTTGCTTACGATTTTGTACTTCACTGTGATGACAATTTTATGTTGAAGGTTGATTAGTATTTGACTTGTGCTTAAGGGGAATTGAATTATCCCAGTGAGGGTGCATGCTGGTTTAGAAACACTTTTATCAGAAGTGGTTTGTATATGATGGAACTACATGCTGTTTTTGAAAGTGCATATGCAGGAATAATTAAGACACATCTTCTGAGTTGTATTCAAAGGTAGCAGAGGTGCCAGTAATTTTGGCCACAACTCTAGTGTCATCAGCAAATTTGATCATGTGATTAGAACTGAACTTTGCAGCACAGTCATGAGTCAGCAGGGTAAACAGTAGTGGACTGAGTGCACAGCCCTGAGGGTCACCAGTGTTCAGTGTGGTGGAGTTGGCGATCCTGATGGACTGGGATCTCAGAGTCAGAAAGTCCAGGATCCAGTTGCAGAGGGAGGTGTTTAAACCCAGCAGGCTCATCTTTGTTGTCAGTTGTGATGGGATGATTGTGTTGAATGCTGAACAGCATATTACATAATTGTCCTTTTTGTCTAGGTGGGTCAGAGACAGATGGATGATATGGTGTCCTCTGTTGAATGGTTAATGTACTAATGTGTTTTAGGTAATGTATACTGTGAGGAAATTGTTAACAGTTTTATAATATTAAATACCACATTTAATTCATAGTCACTCATATTTTAGTAACAGTATGTATATATTAGTCAAACTGAGTACCACGTTTTGTTCCAATGCTTCTGGAAATGGAGGCTAGCTGATTGTTCATAATAGTAATAGCAACATAATAGTAGACGTAGCTCTTCACAAATACCTTCCTAACTATGTTTGCTCACATTTTATGTAGGCTACAGATGTAGGTGATCATACATCTGGACTGCCACACTTTGCTGTAGTAAAGTGCCTGAACTGAATCACACACAAACACCTGTGTGTATTCTAGACCACTTACACACCATACTAATCTTAGGAGCTTCATTCATATAGACTCAGCCAAAAAAAAAAAAAAAAAGAAAAAAGAAAAGAAACTTCCTCACATTCAACCACTTTTAATTTCCAACAAATTTCTTAACATGTGTAAATATCGTATTAACAAATATTCAACAACTGAACGAGTTTCACAGACATTTGATAAACAGAAATGGAATAATGAGTCTGTGATCCAAGGGGCAAGGATGGAGAGCATCAATATCAAAAGTAACAGTCAGTATCTGGTGTGGCCACCAGCTACTTTAAGAACTACAGTGCATCTCATCCTCATGGACTGCACCAGATTTGTCAGTTCTTCCTGGGAGATGTTACCCCACTCCTCCACTAAGGCTTTTGCAAGTTCTCGATCACGCCTGAAGGGGAAACATGGTTACGTGTGGTTTGCACTGTAACGACAATCAGCTGCCCTTCCTGTAGCACGGTTTTAGACAGCTTACATTACAGACATTGCAGATTATTGGTCTGGCCACATGTGCAGTCCTCATGCCTCCCTGCAGCATGCCTATGGCATGTTCACACAAGTGAACAGGCATCTTTCTTCTGGTGTTTTTTCAGAGTCAGTAGAAAGACCTCTCTAGTGTCCCAAGTTATTATAACTGACCATAATTGCCTACCACCTGTAAACAGTTAGTGTCCTAAGGACTCTTCCACAAGAGCATGTGCAATAATTGTTCATGGTTCATTGAACAAACATGAAAAACATTTACAGATCTCTTACTAGCAAGGGTTTAAAACTTAATTTTAGTAAAGTTTAAATATCTTTAAAATACCTTATCCTTTAAATTTCCAGCCATGCTATGAGAATACAAACCTAAGCTAGTTTAGTCAAAGCAGATTTCAAAAGCAAGAGTTATGAAAATTATTTAAACACAAATACATTTCAAACCATATTAGCCAACAATTGAATAAACAGTGTTAAAAACTAGCTACACTTTCTGCAAATACTTCTGTGCAAAACCTGTATGAACCTTGAACAAAGACAACGACTGACCAAAAGGCAACATGCTAACAAATGTTCTACACGCACTGCTAAGGAATTATTTGTTACTTCATTATTCAAAACACTGATAAATGAGATTAATCTGAGACCATATGAACGTTTTAGTGAAAATAAGCATGATCATATGCTACAGATTGAAATGACTCCAAATGCAGACAAAACCCATTACCCATCAAGTGAGATCTTCAGTTGAGAAAACAAATCCAAGTCAAAGTGTGCATTCTCCATTTATTACAACAAATATTCAGACAACCAATAAAAGGACCTCAGAGGAGCAAATATTCAGTCAGTCATCAGCCATAGAAGCACTCAATATTGTGTTGCAGAATGAGTTTGCATTTTATGGATTGGGGGGGTTAAGCTGCAACTAGTTGAGCTCACCATATCAGATATTGGAAAAGCTTTGTGGAACACTGAATGCGGATGAGGAACTGATTTGCCTTAAAAAAAAAAGCGCTCCATGAATTCTTGGTTCACAGGTTGTGTGTCTGTACACTCTGGCTTTGAACAAATTTGTTGTTTGCAGCTCCTTGAGGAGAATTGCAGAAACCAAATGGAAAGTTACACACTGAGCTGTACTGGTCATGGTGTCCTACCTGGGGCAATGTACCCTGGAAATCAATGCCTGCAAAATTCTGTGAGGTACCTGGAATGGGTACAGCAGCAAAAGAGCCTGTGCCTTGAGATGATGTGGCAACATGAGGAGAGGTTTGGCTGGATGCTATAGAGGCAATTCCACTCCGCAGCTGTTGGGAAGGCATGGGTAGAGATACTGGGGGACTGGTAACAGTTTGTGGGACAGGTGAGAATTGTGTAGATGTGAAATGCTGGGGACTGCAAATTCTGCGACATGGCACAAGTCATAGCACTTTGGTTCAGAAAAAGTAAAATATTGATCATTCTTGTTTTGTATCAGAGCTCAGAAACTCGTTCTGTAGCAAAGTATGGAAATTAGAAGGAGAAAGATGCCAATGACGTAGAAACAGACTGACCCACTAAAGCATTTGTTGTGGTGTCAGCATGAAGCGTCTGGTCCCACAATCCAGAGATTTGGTTTGTGGTGACTGCAAACTGGGAAGAGAATGGAATGTTCTGACCTTGTGAAGTCAGATAGATGCCAGAGGTTAGACCTTGATACATCATTGAATCATCCAACAAATTACTTGGAGAGGTAGGAGACTGGCCTACAACAACCTGTGTTGCAGAGCTAGGCTGGTATGATGACTGGGTCTGGATTTCAGAGGCTTGAGAAGGAGGGAATGGTCTGATCTTGTCAAATGCTTAACCATTCAGCTGGTCCTGAAGGTCCAGCCTCATAGCTGCCCTGAGCCTGAGATGTATAAGCAGACTGGCCTGTGGAAACCCATTCTGTGGTGCTAGGATGGTATAATGACTGGGTCTGGAATCCAGGCATTAGGGAAGAGGATGGATTCTTCAGACCCTGTGAAATGGTGTACTTGCCAGAGGTTTGGCTTGGATATGAAGCTGAAGTCTGAGCAATAATAGACTGGCCTGCAAATGCCCATGATGGGGTGCTAGGCTGGTATGATGACTGGGTCTGGAGTCCAGCAGCTTGAGAAGAGGTGGGAATGGTCTGATCTTGTAAAATGCTGTACCATTTAGCTTGTCCTGAAGGTCCAGCTCCATAGCTGTCCTGAGCCTGTGACATAGAAGCAGGCTGGCCTGTGGAAACCTGTGTTGTGATACTAGGCTGGTATGGCAATTGGTTCTGGGATCCAGATAGCTTGTTTGTAGGGAACACAGAATGAACAGAGGATGCAATGCTTTGGTCCTGTGAAATGTTGTACATGCTGGAGGCTTGCCCTTGATAAAATGTTGAAGCAGCCATGGAATGAGCTGGAGAGGTAGAAGGAGACTGGGTTGTGTAGCTAGGCTGGTATGATGATTGGGTCTGTATTCCAGAAACTTGAGAAGAGGCGGGAATATTCTGATCTTGTAAAATGCTGTACCATTTAGCTTGTCCTGAAGGTCTAGTTCCATAGCTGTCCTGAGCCTGGGATGTAGAAGCAGGCTGGCCTGTCTGAACCTGTGTTGTGGTGATAGGCTGGTATGATGACTGGGTCTGGAATCCAGATATCTGGTTTATGGGGGTTCCAGACTGGGAGGTGTATGGAATCCTCAGATAATGGGAAGTCAGATACCTGCCAGAGGTAATCCCTTGATACAATGTTGAAGCACCAGAAGACTGAGCCTGAGATGTAAAAGCAGACTGGCCGGTCTGAACCTGTGTTGTGGTGATGGGCTGGTATGATGACTGGGTCTGTATTTCAGAAGCTGGAGAAGAGGAGGGAATGGTCTGATCTTGTAAAATGCTGTACCACTTAGATTGTCCTGAAGGTCCCACTACATAGCTGTCCTGAGCCTGGGATGTAGAAGCAAACTGACCTGCATGTGGTGCAGAGCTAGGCTGGTATGATTGGGTCTGAAATCCCAAGGCTTGAGGAAAAGATGGAGTTGTCTGACCCTGTACAATGCTGTACCATTTAGCTTGTGCTGAAGGTCCAGCACCATAGCTGCCCTGAGCCTGAGATATAGAAGCAGACTGGCCTGTCTGAACCCGTGTTGTGGTGCTAGGCTGGTATGATGACTGGGTCTGGATTCCAGAAGCTTGAGAAAAGGAGGGAGTGGTCTGACCCTGTACAATGCTGTACCATTTAGCTTGTGCTGAAGGTCCAGCACCATAGCTGCCCTGAACCTGAGATGAGGAAGCAAACTGGCCTGCAAGAACCTGTGTTGTGGTGCTAGGCTGGTATGATGACTGGGTCTGGAATCCTGATGGCTGATTTATAGCACCTTCAAGCTGGAAAGAGGATGGTCTTTGGAATCCAGGGTTGTTCCGACCTTTTTGCGGCCAAGATTGAGAGACCCAAGAGCCACAACTTTTAGGCTTGAGAAATTCAAACCAATCGAGCCTTGAGGACTGGGATGTCAAATTGTCCTGGGGTTGAACCATGGGAGCTGCTTGACCTTGAGCACTTAGTACAGGTTTACCTTGAGCAGCACCACCAGAAGACTGAACAAAACTAGAATCCTGGGGAGCAGTTTGGACTGCCAAAGTATAACTGAAACTACTAGAATTTCTTCCTCCTTCATTTCCATTTACACCTTTCCTGGACAGTAGCTCCAAAGATTGAACAGGTGTAGCAAAGTGAAAATTTTGGTTCCATGTTGCATTAAAATGTCCAGCTTGCAAGTCAACAACAGAGGTTCTATTCCACACTATGAGGGATAAATCCAATTTTAGATTATAGATTTGCAACTACATATGCAAATATTTTACATTTAAAAGTTCATTTTAAAAGCTTACCTCCAAATCCATTTGTATCTCTCCAAAGAACCAAAGCAATGAAAATTAGATGGAGCCTGAATGAAAAAACACAAGTTACATACATAAAGTCATGTGAGAAAAAAAAAAAAACCATGAAAAAGGAGAACAAACACTGGATACATACCTCTTCATTGCCCATGACATATCTCAAAAGAGGATTAACAAAAGGAGACCCCACTACTAACATAAAGTCTACACTGTGCTCAAATACTATAGCCACCACCAACCTAAACATGCTACTTATATAATTAGTTTCACCTGGTCACATGTCACCTAACAGATAAAAGTTAAGTCTCTCCAGGGTCCTAAACAAGCTTTGTTATCTTCAGTCTTATCTTTTAGCCTCATGCATTATCATTAGGTCCCCTATAGGTTATGGAGAGATGTGACACCTTGCCTACAAGCAACACTGACTACGTTTACATGGACAGCAATAATCTAATTATTGACCTTAATCTAAGTAAGGTAATAATGTGATTAAGGTGTTTACATGAGTCGCTTTTAGAATACTCCTGTCATGTACCCGTTTTACATGTTATAGATCATAATTAGATTAAGAGCCCGCATCATTACGTCACCGCGCCACGCTGTTCGACGTCACTCCAAAATTTCACATATCAACATACAGTTCGTCTTCGTTATGGTACCGTATACAGTTTTGGGTGTTTTTATTAAATTTTTTACAAACGCTTTAAGTGCAGTTAATTATTTGTCATGCTGTACGTGCAAATAGACGACTGCTTGAAGCCGTGGGTGCGTCTCAAATCGCATACTTACCTACTGTATAGTAGCCGAGATACATGTATTTTTCCCCACTACAGGCCTATAGTAGGCAAGTATGCAGTTTGGGACACAGCCGAACTCTCTTGTTTGCCGTAAAACGTAAAACTGCCGTGTGTGATCGTGTCCTGTCGCAAAATGCGGTGAAAACGCTCACACGACGTTCATAATGTGATTAAGGTGTTTACATGTCTGTAATGCACGTCCATAATACGATTAAAACAGGAGTAATCCACCTGTCTTAATTCGATTAGAGCTTAATTAGATTATGACCATAATTAGATTAAGGTTGCTGTTTACATGGTAGTTTCTTAATCAAAGTATGGTCTTAATTAGATTAAGAGTGGATTATTGTTGTCCATGTAAACACAGTCACTGACTTGGGCTGCATGCGCTGCTTGGATTTTTACAATTCTACAGTTTTACAATTCCACTTTACCAGCAGCACTACCACCAGCAGCAGCACAGACATGCTGCAGAACTGTCAGCCGATGGACGATAGGCCATGTGAGTGTATTCTTCTGCTTTCTGATTCACTTTCTTTTGTAGGTATTAATTTTGTAGAACATTTTTCCTCACTCCCCTTATCACAGTGTTCTCTTGTGGCACTGCCAGGCTGTTAGACTTTACGAAGGGCCCCCCAGTAATCATCAGAACCAGGAAGGGCCAACAGTGATTTCCACTCAGCCATCTTACTGGAATTTGTGTAGGTTAGGAATAAGACTAAGGATGGAGTTGTATAGTTTTGTGTATCATTTTTAGTGTGTATCATTTTTAATTATTGTTAACTTCTTTATCACAGACATTGATATAATGTTGAGGTATTAAAGGACTGTGCCTGACATGTAGAATCAAACTGGTTAGCAGAAATCTGCATTTTGGAGCTAGACTGGAATGATTACTGGGTTTGAAATCCAGTGATCTGGTTTGTGGTGATTGCAGGCTGGAAGGAGGATGAAATGCTCTCATTTTGTGGTCAGATACCTGCCTACCGGCTTAGAGGTTTTATTTATTTATAATCCCACTATTACCCACAAGAGCATGAGTTCTCTTTTGCATCTGTTCAATTCTATTATTGTGATTCATTATCATAAACCTATTGAGGCATTTGTGTTAAGGGCTACATAAAGTAAGGATAAAAATGAAACAGCAAATTACTAATAGATCAAAAATTATTTGAGTGCCTGTCTGAATGCTGCATGTTGTGGGTGTAGACTTATAGTACTTGGATATGATTATGGAAATATTTAGACATATAGTAAATGGTGCTTATTTTACATGCAGCAATCAGACAAAAAGCTACTGCTACAGAAGAAAAACAGTGGATGGTGCTGTAGCACAGGAGATGACATTCATCATATGGTAGATTTTATTGCACGTCACATGCTGGAAAAGCAAATTAAATGACAAGGTAGGAGAAATGTACAAGTCTTTATATGATTATTCTATGAAATCATAATCAACCTGGTTTTACGAACAAAAAGTTTGTTTATTGAAGGGTTGCCATATTTTAGATCAATAAATGGAAATTACAATTATGTCAGTTTGTAATTACTAAATGTCTCATAAATAAATAATTTTGTAATATGGCCTCTGCCCTGAGATGGATAGGCACCCTGTCCAGGGTGTATCCCACCTTGTGCCCAATGCTTCCTGGGATAGGCTCCAGGTCCCCCGCAACCCTGAAGGATAAGTGGTATAGAAAATGGATGGCTGGATGGATAATATGGCCTCTATCTATGTCTTTTTATGTAATATTTATTCTGCTGGCTTCATTTGCTGATTTATTTGTAACTGATCCCAGTCACTAGATTCATGATAAATACATGTAAATAAAGTATTAATATCGATACTATTATCTTAATTCACAACCTGTTTACAATCTGCTTTCCTTCTGAATTGAGTAAAATCATTGCCTGGCAATGATAGGGTAGATTACCCAAATCTTATCACCCAACCCTAGTATAAGTCAGTTTTCTTATCTTTTTCCACTATTGTTGGTTGCATGACTATTGTTTTTATTTTCACCAGTGTACCAGTAATTATAGAATGTAATCGACTCCTTGTATTTTACATATTTAAAGCAAAAAAAGAGAAAAGATTCAGGACATTGATATTCTAAGCTGTTATAGTTATTAGTATAGTTAAATGCTGAGAAACAATAGTAAATAATGTGCCACCATACACGGGCTATAAATTACATTTCCAGCTTCAATGCTTTTTAGGCTACACTGTTAGAAATTAAAATAAATAAATAATTGCCCCATTTAAGGATGTACCGATCCTTAAAATGGACTTGTGTGGATGACCTGGTACACTATATGGTCAAATGTTTATGGACACTTGACCATCACACCCATACAGTATGTGCTTCTTGAACATCCCCTTCCAGATTTATTCCCCCTTTGCTATTATAATAACCTCCACTCTTCTGGGAAAGCTTTCCATTAGATTTTGGAGCGTGGATGTGAGGATATGTGTTCATTCAGCCACAAGAGCATTAGTGAGATCAGGCACTGATGTCGGATGAGGAGGCCTGGGGCATATTCCAGTTTATCACAAAGGTGTTCAGTAAGGTTGAGGTCAGGGCTTTGTGTAGGTCACTCAAGTTCCTCCACTCCAACCTTGGCAAACCATGTCTTCCTGGACCTCAGTTTGTGCACAGGGGCATTGTCTTCACATCTTCATAGCTCAATAACCGGCCTTCCTTGAATGGAGGATGTGATGTATGCAGACAAACAATAAAATAGGAAAAAAGCTGTGCACACTTACTGTATAGGCTTCATATGCAGTGATATAGTGATATAGAAATGTCCCATTAAGCCTAAATGTAAAAAATAAAAGACTTTTCCCAGCATACAAATATTTTGAGACTATCAAAAGTTCATTTTATCTGCTTTCTTTACCATCTGCATCAATGTTTTTTTTTTGTTTTTTTTTTTTAGCACCGCCCGTTTTATTTTATATTTATTAAATAAAAACCTGGTGTTCTATGGCTATTATGGCATATGTAAAGCATTGATAACCAGCTCAATGATAATTCTCCATTTTAAATTTTCTGTCCAAATATGGCGATTGCCAAGGCCTGACAACTAAATAAAGGAAGCCTGTTATGCACAATACATTAAAGAAGTATTAAAACAATCCACTGAAGCCAAGTCATCAAACCAAGCACAGACTTGCATGCAGAATATCCCTTAGATAACAGTGACTTCCTGTAACCCTGTGAACTTATCAGCTGTTTAATCAGTGAGTCTCATGTTGCTGGTTTCTGCTTGGCTGGCATGAAAAAACAACAACAGTGGGGTTCGTATAAAGTGCTCATTACCTATCTTATATTTTCAAATAATTTTCTACAGTATATAAAGGGTGGGGGGGGGGGGGGCAAGTGTTCTTGGTACAGGCACTGGATCCACCGTGACCCTGACCAGGATAAAGGGCTTATTTAAAGTGAGTGACTTACAGTGTAGTGTAGTGTAAAATTACAGTTACACTACAGTGAGCAGATGATATGTTATCTGAGACAGAGTTAAAATGAACTCTTAAACACCTTACATTTTATTGTGTACATGTAATTTTATTAAGTTCCACTAAAACAAAATATCCACTTGAGTGAATTGAAGGTGCCACAAAAAAGTTGAGCAGCAGCTAGATTACAGTATCCATTAAAACCTAGTTTTACAGTTTACACATTTCATTATCCAAAAAAGCCTTGTTGTGCAGCAGCACAACAAGATTGTAATGCAAAACTGGCAATTGATAAGCCAACTTCAGACTCATGAAATAATCATTAATAGATGGATTTGTTCAAGCCATTAACACTTCTGCTTTAAAAAGCTGCTTCAGTGGTTACTTCAATATAAAGCCAAACCAGTATGGACAACATTTTTAAATAAATAACTACTTAATTAAATTAATTAAATTAATAATAATGTAATTGCTCTGCTTAAAGTTTGCTTCATTGGGAAAAATATATATATTTTTGGCTACAATAGAAGAAAAAAGGTAGTAAAATAGTAGTAAAAAGAAAACAAACACACTTTCAAACAAAATCAGGCACCCATGGTGACACCATTTTTAAAAAAAAAAAACCTTTAATGTGTACCTTTCACCTGGGATATACATGTACATGCTGGATGCATGTGCAAGGTTTACTGAAATACTGCAGGCACAGGTTATGTGATTACAAAGAGCCTAGATGAGAGAGGTACAGAATTAAATACCAAACAGAGCAGACAAAAACCCGGGATAATAATAATAATAATAATAATAATAATAATAATAATAATAATAATAATAATACACAGCAGAAGCAAGGCTTTGGATGTCATTACAAAACACTAGGAGTAAGACTTTATTTCTGGGTGTATTTCTATTTATGGGTGTGTGTGTAATTTGCCACAGGTAAGGCTGGGCACAAGTCCAGTGATTGTGAACGGCATTATGGCCCATGTGATGTGATTTGTAGCCCGCTGTAGTGCTGAGAATTATGGGAAGTGGAGTTTCTAGCTGAAGATGGGACATGATCATGCCCAAAGTTCCCAACATAAATCAAATTAAGTTAAATAAATAAGTTAAACAAAGTTGTATTCCCTCCTTATGCCGTGTTCCTGTGATAGTCTCTGGATCCACTGTGACTCTGAGCAGGACTAAGGAGTTCCGAAATTACGGCAATATGACTCACTGACTGAACTGAGAGCAGAAGTCATTCACTTTGCAAACGCTCCAGGAGTAACTAATCTTATCTACATATTTTAATGTACTACAGTATCACATTTCTTACACTGTATTTGACAACATATTTAAAGTAGATGAATAATGATATATGTTAGTAAATATATTGCATAGTACAGTATCTCTGTTGCGTAAGTGAACTTTTCTTAAACTATGCTTCATTGCAAACAATGGTTTGCCCCATAAGGCATGGATTTTTTTAACAAGAGAAATAAGACTAAACAAACATGCAAGAATATTTTTGGCTAAGGTTTTCATCCTGATAAAACCTGCAGAAATCAGACTGTGAGAATGGAATGTTCTGTCTCCCTGCCTACCACAAGATTTCTTCAACACATGACACTCCCGATACAAACAGTCCTGAGTCACGCTGCCAAGGTACTGTTTGTCTGTGTGTTACACCATGTGAACTTGCATGCCACGCCTCCTGTGTGTGTGACAGAAAATGCTCATAGTAGTATTCCTTTTGGGTGCAACCATCACTGTGCCATTAATAATACTTGGTTAGATTGTTGGGTTATTATTATTATTTTTTTTGCTTCTGTTAAACTTTGCAAAGGATACAGACAGGGATCACTGGGAAATCATTTTTTTCCCCACAGCAGATTTGAGTTAGATCCCAGAGACAATCTGTGAGACAATCTGTGATCCAAACACCTTAACCCCCATTGTGTATAAGCACTGTGCTTATAAAAGCATGCCGAAATGAATTAAACATGTAAATATTCCTGTATGACTAGGTTGTAAAATTTAAATACCTGAAGGTGTATCACAGTAAGGCAGTGTTTGGGTTTAATCCAGCACCAATACATATTTCAACACATCAGTAGCCAGAACCAGTATGTTAAACTTAGATCTCCTCAGAAAGGTTAACATCTAGCTGTAAGCTGTAGCATTAGAAAATTTTGACTCCTTTGCTACAGTGATATGGGAGATATCGGAAAATTAAAGGCTTTTCTACGTTCTCAGCTAAATCAGCAGTCAGACGTAGTGCAAATGAAATTCACCTGGTGGTAAAGCCAATTTACTGAAGGATGAGTTATTTCTTATAGAGTTTAAGTGGCATAGCAAACGTTCTGTAAGTACACTGACACTACATTAATGATCGGTTTCATGTTTTCTTGAAACATAATAAACAACAAAAAAAAGGCCACTTATCTTAACTGGGTCAGTATGATGTAGAAAAGAAAAATAAAAATAAATAAATAAAAAAAAAATATATCTCCATTGAATTGACCTGGAATCAATCCTGAAAGAGAAAATTGGAAAGGTACTCCAAATTACATCATGTTTTAACAATTTGCAGGAATAAATGTATATAAAAAGTTAAAGGAATGGCATGTGTTTTTAGGAAAGGTTCAACCTGAACTCACAGGAGGGTTGGACAGGGCTAGGCATGCCTTGTATGAGAAATGAGTCATAATACACCAGTTGTATTACTAAATTAAATAGATGAACCAACTGGATTTTTCTAAGGTTGCAGAGATAACGTCATCTAACTCTTTATAATTTTGGTGCCCAACCCTGGTTCCCTTAAAGGTTCTTTTTAGAAACCTACAACAGAGGGTATCCATGTAGAACCACTTTAGAAAGCTAACATCCTTACCCATCAAGCCATTTAAGCATGCAATTCAAATAATTCCTTATCTGAGTATACCAAAGCCACATATGTTGTTACAGCCTTGCAAAAATCTACAAGGTCTAGAACCATTTATGGTTTCTTGATTCATATAACAGGTCTATGTAGAATTCTACAAGTGTTTCCAGATCCAAGAGTCATCCAAATAGACCTCATTGATAAAGCTAAAACATATCGTTGTTTAAACAGAGGAGATGTTTAAACTGAGGAAACGTACCATTTAAAGGAAAAAATAAGGTAATTTTGAATTTGATGGCCAAACATGTCTCAAAAAAGTTGGGACGGGGGCAACAAAAGGCTGGAAAAGTAAGTGTTACTAAAAAGAAACAGCTTAAGGTTAATTGGCAACAGATCAGTAACATGATTGGGTGTAAAAAAGAGTGTCTTAGTGTCTTAGAGAGTCTTTCAGAAGTAAAGATGGGCAGAGGTTCACCCATCTGCAAAAAACTGCATCTACACTTTGTGGAACAATTTCAGAATAATGTTCCTCAACATAAAATTGCGAAGACTTTGAATCCAGAAGTTGAATTTTTTTCCAGGAACAGCACACTATTTCTCTTTATACCACAGAAATACGACAATGGTTACAATTTTTATTTAACAAACAATGACACATCATATTGTATCCATTTATAGTTATGTTTAATGTTTTGAAACATCACGTTAGATCCCATCACTTAGAACTTTTTTCTTGCTCTTTTCATTTTACTGAGAAACCTGAAAGTACAAAAGCCTCTGATGTTTTGACTTTAGCTCAGACTGTGTGGAATGTAGAACCAAATCCAATTAAACAGTAAATTAACCACAAATATAAATTCCAGCGACCCCTGTAGCACATATTTATTTAATGAAGATAATCCAGATATTTAACTATTAGGCTCACTATTAAAATGTGTATAATAATATTCTGATTATGTATTGGTGCCATAGAGTGTAACACTTTTAACATGCAGTTTTGGTTTCCTGAACTTTCCACTCACAGAAGAGATTAGGTTCAAGTTAACATTATTTATAGCTCTATTTGTTTTTAAGTTATTGAGGTTTGGATTTATTTTGACTTGGCTGGACGTGTGCAATTTATGTTGCAATGACCTTGTTTTCTAATTGGAAAGACATTTGAACAGTGATTATGTTCAGCCATCCTTGAGTATCATATGTGATTTAAACCCCATGCATGTAATAAACACCACATTGAGTGTGTAGATTATTATTATTATTATTATTATTATTATTATTATTATTAGGGACCAAGCTCCGGAGGTGCATTGGCGCCTATTGTATCTGTTAGTTTACTTCTCTTCTTCTTATTATTAAACTGCTTCTTCTTCCCCAATGGGAGTCTATGGCAGCCTTATGAAAAATTATTAAATTTTGCAGACTCCTAGATATGACAATGAATTGTAACTGGACCAATTATGGGCTTTCTACAACAGCTCAACTCAACAGCACCACCACTATTTTAAAAATTCACTTTTCAAATTGTTATAATTGTTGAACACTTTGGATTCTGATATTCATATTTGTTTAAAAGTTATGATCCAGTAAAATATTTTAAATGGTTAGAATTGTTGAACACTTTGTCCTAGAGAAAAGAAATTTAGCTCATCAGATTACTCTCCTCATGTTGATCACAATCCATATCTCACATTAAGACTCCACCCATTACAGTAGTCACCTTTTTGAAATGTACTGTATTCAGTTTTTTCGCTACTACTCATTCAAATTTTGTCCAATCCTTACCAACATTGTCTCAGATGATCAGTGGACAAAGCCGAACAAAAATGACTGAACAGAATTTTGATATTCATATTTGTTCAGCATTGCAGTAACCTTTCTACCTCTTGGCATACAAATAAATGCCTCTGTTCCATTAATTTCCTGTTCAATCTTATTCTCAGCCGTGCTTCTGAACGGAATCTTTTATTCATTCATGTACATTCTATGTCTCCTCTTTTATTATTATTATTATTATTATTATTATTATTATTATTATTATTATTATTATTATTATTATCCATTTAATGAAGCTTTATAAACGGACTTACCACCCATGGCTAATTACCATAAACTATTTTTTGAGGGTTGGCTTTTTAGGCATTAGCACAAAACATTCAGCAGCAGAGTTAAAATATTTATCGATGTAAAGCTATAAAAACAGGATATTAAGAACCTGCATTAACAGTGATCTAAAACTATGTTAAGGTGATGTCTTTCCAATTAGCTAATGAGCGGCATACAGTGTCACTGACATGTTAGTGTGTGTGTATATGTGTGTTAGTGAAAAACTTCTTGGCTTGTATCTGACAAAATAGTAGTAAAATGTGGTAGGGTGCAGGTTATTAGGAATCCAAAAGACAAAGAACACAATCATTAAATAGCAGAAAGGCAAACCACTGAGACTTTGCACTGAGATGTAAACAACGATCAGACAGGTAGCAACACATCTCTCATCATTGTTTTAAAGCTACACCCATACACTGGCAAAGATAAGGGTTTATATTTCAGACTGGAAAACATGCACACACTGGTCAGGAATGGTAGAAAAAAAAAAAAAAAAAAAGCCTGGAAAGAAAAGCGACACAGCTTATGAATGAACTGCTTTTAGATAGTTGAGGACACATGCTGTGATGTTTGACTTGTTTGCAAGTTCAAATGTCTGTGAGCTCCATTAATATAATTCAACTTTATTTGAATTTTGTCACAAATCAGCTTTTTACAGAAATCTGGATGTAGATTTAGATCTCTAATGAAAGCACCAGAGATGACAATGATAAGGGAAAACTCCCTCAGACCAAACAAGGAAGAAATCTTGAGAGGAACCAGAGTCAAACGGGAATTTTTAATGGGTTTTCCCCAGGAGGACAAACGAACAAATCCGTAACAGTGCTTGATTTAATCTCATTTTCTGAAAGGGAAATGACTGACTGTAATCTACAAACATGAGCAAAACGTTATACCGTCCGCCATAGCTTATCAGTGTTATGGAAGTCATCATCTTGATATGTATTTACCTTAGCAGAGTTTGCTGTCATGACCAAAATTCTTGGTGATCTAGTTTAAAAAAAAAAAAAAAAAAAGACCTGTTCTCCTCTAGAGTCAGAAAGTGAGTAGAGAAAAAAATCATCATCAAGCCCTTGTACCCAGGCCATCACATTGGGCAGTTGTAGCTCGGTGGTTAAGACATTGGACTAATGATCAGAAGGTTGTGCTGGCCAGTCTCATTTGTATAAATGAGATAAATATACTGTAAGTCCCTCTGGATAAGGGTGTCTGTCAGATGCTATAAATGTGAACTCATTCCCTGCAGCAGGTCAATATGCATCAAAACCATACACTGGAAAAGCTTCTTAACATCTGCAGCCATACTTACACATACTTAATTATGTAAGAAACATGATGACTGTGTCACGCACATCATTGTGTTTCTTGTTTTAGATGTGGAATAACGTTGTGTGCAATATCTATTTCTCCTCTCAGCAGTACTTACAGTGTAAAAGTTGTATATCATACCCACTTCTGTTTATATCAAACTCGCTTTATTTTACCTTTACCTATGACTATTGTCCCAGCATGTTATTGTGTAAGGTCTATAAGCACAGTGAAACAACTTAGCTAAATTCCTTGACTAATCAAACACAAATAAAACATTTGCTAATCAAACATGATTCTGATTATTGTAATTTCACAAAATGACCCCTCCTCCAAAAGATAGTACGAATGTATTAGAATGCGGATAGTTAATGCGGATGATAATCCAGTTCCATTAGGCCTATATTGAGGTGAAATTTAAAAATATAAACTTTTTATATTTTATGGTAATATATTATTACCATCTTCAAAAAACAGCTAAAGACCATCCTCTTCCATGAACACCTAACCAACTCATAAAAAAACAACAAAAAAAAAAAACATGCACTTACACCTCTACTCTGCACTTTGCTTCTTCTGGAATTCAATTAATAGATCTTGTATGGTAGCACTACTTGTATTGTTCTCTGCTTGATATATCGCTTTGCTTGTATCTTTCTCATTTGTAAGTCGCTTTGGATAAAAGCGTCTGCTAAGTGAATAAATGTAAATGTAAATTATACTTATTAAACTCATACATTACTTGTACATAATAATCCCCATAGTGCCTATTTTGGAAGTCGTTTTTATCATGAAAGAAAATAAAATCAATGGGCCTCATTCATGAAAATTTCGTAAATATATGAGTAAATTCTGAGTAATTTCCATGCAAAATGGACCTTCCAGAAAACTCCTCAGGATTCACAAACACTTCGTAAACCTCACATTTGATAGTTAAATGTGTGCATGTGAATTCCAATCATTCGTAAATAGGGAGCACGTGCATGCTCATTCACATTTAGCATAATCCCCACACATGAATTTCAACTGATAACCACGAGGATGTTAACACATAGTGTTATTTCAACATGAATGTGGATTTCAACATGTCGACACAAAATAGATTAAAGAAGAATTTTTTTTTTAGATGCAGAAATAGATGTTTTATTGGCTGAAGATTTTATTTTCAAGTGTACACAATGGCATATCTGGTATGTCATGGTATATCAAATATACATATAAAACATTCAAATATTTATATTACAGGTCATTCCACACCTGCAGCTGCATTAATGATCTGTCTCAGTACAACTGCCTCACAGGAAGTGACAGCTTGAAATGGACTGACATTAATGAGCAAGTGCTGATTATCATAACAGATGGTCGTCTGATATACAGGTGCACAATGCTCAAGAGAGACACATCTGTCTCACTCTCTCACCACTTACTCACCACTGACTCACACAAGCATGTTGAAGCAGAGAGAACTAGCACAAACATGAGTGCCTGTCTGTTTTTTCTATCTTTTGATGCCTATTTAAGCCAAGTTTGTCGAACACGGATATGAAAAATTAAATGGACCAATATACAAAAAAAAAACAACAAAAAAAAAACACCACTCATCCTAGTTTTATTTGTGAGCACTGTTAGAATAAGGGGGTGAATTACTTTTTGCAATAATGTTCTCTTGCTTATTCAAGGTTTTGATCATATCTCATGTGGAATGAATGAGCTACAGCTTTTCACTTATACAGTACAATGCTGGACCCTTTCTCAGGGGTAATGATTGTGAGATTAGAAAGTGCTATATTTATGGATTTTAGGCAACATAGACTTTTTTAGCTACATTAGCCTTACATTATCTCCAGTGGGAAGCTAAAGAAGGAAATTTGGAGTAGGTGGAAAATTGAGTTCTTGATTTATATTCACTCTCCAGCAGATGAGTGACCTTCTTCAGCTGGTTACTTTAGCATATCCAGCCTTTTATACCAATGTTAAAGGCAACTTTTACAAAATTACTTGTAATATTTCTTGTTGTCTGTGGAAGAATGCCAACACCAAAACAAAGATGTATTCTCACAAAGTCAGGTTTGTATCTGAATATATGTTTATTTAACATTTTAAACATTTTTCATCACTGTACATACAGTTGCAATCAACATTTTTCAACCCCCATTGCAAAGCAAGTTTATTGTCAAAATTTAAAGACTCTCAGCTGTTTGCAATGAAGAAATCAAACAAAAGCAACTACTTCCCCAAATTCAACTGAAAAGGCAACTTATAATGATTTCTCCAGTTTCAAAATTATTCAACCCCCTGAATAGAATCCCTCACAACAGCACAAATATGCAAAACAGGTGTTGTCTCAAGCACACCTGATGCTAAACTAATCAAAGCCTTCATTAATTGCACCAGGTGTGCTTGAGCTGGAGCACATGAAATACCTGAACTGGCTAGGGATAGAAAATTCAAGAAATACCTGAACTGGCTAGGGGTAGAAAGTCATGAAATACCTGGACGGGGAAGTAAAAGGAAGCTATCAATGGCTGCAACCAGATTTCTGAGAAGGCAGGTTGTGAAAAACCCTCGAGTGACTGCAAAAGACCTGCAGCAAGATTCGGTGGCAACAGGCACTGAGATTTCAGTGAGCACAATAAGGTGCGTACTAAATGCAGAAGGTTTCCATGCCAGTACTCTAACGCGTACACCACTACTGACCCAACAGCACAAGAAAAGTCAACTAAAAGTCATATAAATAAGCTACAGAAGTTTTGGGATTCTGTTCTGTGGAGCGATGAAACAAAACTCTCGAACTTTGCATCCTCTGGCACTGGAAACCTGCAGTGTGTGGAAGGCAAGATGGATTTATTGAAGTATCAGGAAATCCTAGGAGAAAATGTCATGCCATCTGTGAGGAAACTGAAGCTTGGGCGTCAGTGGACCTTCCAACTGGACAATGATCCCAAGCATACCACAAATTCCACCAAGGCACGGTTGCAGAAGAAGTCTTGGAAGATTCTACAGGGCCATCACAGTCACCTGACTTCAATCGCATAGAAAATCTCTGGTGGGATTTGAAGAAGGCGGTTGCAGCATGCAAACCGAAGAACATTACTGAACTGGAGGCCATTGCTCATGAGGAATGGGATAAGATTCCTCAGGAACACTACCAGAAGCTCTGCATCTCGTTTACAGCAGGTCATAACAGCAAAAGGAGCTCTACTAAGTACTAAAGATGCTTGCCATGAAAGGATTGAATAATTTTGAAACTGGAGAAATCATTATACGTTGCATTTTCAGTTGAATTTGCGGAAACCACTTGAAGCTGGTTGTGTTGAACTATTTCAATTGCTTTTGTTTGATTTGTTCATTGCAAACAGCTGAAAGTCTTTAAATTTCGACAATAAACCTGACAATAAAACTGTACATATAAAACATTCAAACAGTTATATTACATATATTAAATTTCACAGTCATTTCACAGCTTTAGTTGCACTATTATCTGTATCAGTACAATGACCTCACAGGAAGTGAAAGACCCTCATAGCTTGCAATAGGCTGACCTTGATAAAGTGCTGATGTTCATTATCATAACAAATACTCATTGGTATACAGGTGCACAGTGCTTGAAACAAACAATTCTGTCTCGCTATCTCACCACTGACTCACTACTGACTCACACAGGCATATTGGAGTGGAGAGAACTAGCACAAACATGGCTGTCTGTCTGACTTTTCTCCCACTTAATTCCTTTTCAGGCAAAAATCATCAAACACGGATGATGATGAAAATTAGAAGGGTCCAACATGCAGACACCCCACCACCCATGCTAGTTTAATTTGTTAGCACTGTTAGAATTAGGAAACAAATTGCTTTTCAGAATACTGTTTTCTTGCCTACTCAAAGTTTTGCTCATATTCTCAGAGGAAGTATGCGAGCTAAGACTTCCTGGACCCTTTCTCAGGGGCAATGATTGGGGACTTTGAAAGTTCTGGGGCCTCAAGGGTTTTTTCTCAACTGAGTATGCGTCTTCTGAGTTCAAGTCCTTCACAAGGATTCGATAGTTTTGTCCACCATTGCTGTCCCACAGAAGCATGTTGCCAGATCCAGGCCGGAAGGACACGCAGAACTCCAGACGATCCTGAAAATTAGGGCAGGAAGGGACTGGAATGTTAAAGACAAACAGCTCTGTCTCAGAGCGTCCATTCTTCTGATGGATAGGGGTACATGGTACATCCTGGTGGCTCTTCCATGAGTCGTACGTGATGCGAACATGCACAGCTTTCTTGGGACTTATATTGCAGACCCTCACCTTTCCGAACAATGATCCATAGATCAAGCTGCAGCTCTCCAGACGCACCAGAGATTTAGCCAGACTTTCAAGGAATGATGGTAAATCAGCAGAAGGCTGATTGAACCCCAACCGGAGATGAGGCTTCTTACTTTGCACAGACAAATCAGTCTTTATCTTGGCAGGTGGAGAAAGCTCCTCTTCATAGGATACTGGGGGATCTGAATTGAATATCCGCACTGCAGTAAGGGCCAGTCCTTTAGCGTCTGCAAATACCACTCGTTTTTTCTTCTTGCGTGTCCCACAAGAGTTCCTGCAGCTTAGGGCACTCACTGGAGAGGCAGGAATCTGTGAGGCTCTAGCAGCTCTGGATTGCAGAGAATCACATGTGCTAGGTCGAGTAAGAGCATGGTGGGATCTAAGTGTGGACATTCTCAAAAGTTCTCTAACTGGAGGACGGCGATTCATGGACATATGCATGGCCAGGTCCACTGGCATGACTCTGATTATGGAAGAAAACAAAGATATTAGACCAACCAATTCATTTATTGTTTCACATATTGTTCTCAATCATCAAAAGAAAGCAAATACTCATACCAATACTATTCCATCAACATTTGTTTATCTGTTTTAACAGCTTTCTTTAACTTGGAGCTGAAATCCAGGAGGCTTATATAAAAATGGAACTATTCTCAGTTGATTTTGTGTATATTCTTGAAATTATTCATACCATTTCCTTCTTTTCTACCTATAAACCATTACTGAATATCTTTTGCACTCAACTTTATGTGAGTTATAGCAGGTAAACTGTCCTAGTTGCCAAGCGCCTGAGGGTAACAGCTACGTAGATAGTGTTTCCCTTGATATGTGTCTGATAAGAAGTATAAAGCGCTATTGATGAGTTAAATCAGGAATGTCAGAGCAGGGAAGCAAAACAGTGCTCTTGTTCAGCATGCAGAATGAACAGAAATGAATAATTATGATAATAATAATTCCTTACATTTATATAGTGCGTTTCTAGACACTCAAAGCACTTTACATTGTATGAAGGGGAAATTGGTATAATATTTCATAAAACTGATGGACTTACTTGGCAGCGTTCATTACTGCGTCAGCAAAGTCAGTGTGCTTTCAGTGAAGAGTACACTGAAAAGAAAATTCAACAAGTAAATCTCACTGTGCTGCAGGAACATTGAAAAGTCAAAAATACATTGCTGTGTTGCTCTACATAAAACATTAACCAAAGCCAATAAGATAATCACAAATAAAAAGAAAGTGTAAACAACTCACCCAAAATACCTTGCTGTTGAACAGCAGCTTTGCTTTATTCGCAACAAAGTCTTCTGAATTGGACTTGTGTCTTTACCCTGTAAATCCTATAAAAACACTACCACATGAGCCCTCCAGCGCACTGCTTTGTATTGTCTGAAAGTGTCACTGACTGTGCCACATAATTATAGGTGTTTCTCAATGAGCTGCAATGCCTACAGAGAGGAACGGCATTGTAACTCCACCCTTTAAAAGAGTTTAGATCATGCTGAAATGTTGCGAAATATATCTGCCAATATACACATATTTTATCCCTTACAACCTGTGACTTAAAAGATTGAAATATAATTTAACTGTACTTAGTGACAATGTAGTCAATTAAAATTCATACATTCATGAATTAAAAAAATTATATAGTCCTCAATCTGCAGCAACATGAAAATGGTAAATGATCTGCACTTATATAGTGCCTTTTAACCTTAGCAGTTCTACAAAGCACTTTACACTGTTTTTCATTCACACACACACACACACCAATGGCAGCTACCATTCAAGGTCCTTGCCTGCCATCAGGAGCAACTTTGGGTTCAGTGTCTTGCCCAAGGCATGTTGAGGCCGAGGATTGAACCATCAACCATGTGATTAGCGGACAACCCGCTCTACCACCTGAGCCACAGCCGCCCCAGATTAGTGTAGATTGTGTGATCATACTAAATAATGAATGTACGTTTTTTATAATGTGTTTTATATATAAAGGATCTATAGAACAGCATAAAATAGACACAATTACTATGTGTTTATATATGTGACAATTTCTATACTGCATGTTGCACCAAAATATAATGCATTCCATGTAGTAAACTCTTAGAAAAAGAGTTCATCAAAAGATTTTGGAGTAGAACTTTGGATACGTACAGGTTCTTATCTTCTTAAAAGGGTTCTGGTTTGGAACCCTTTCTAATAAGAAAACAATATTATTCGATTTTTACATAGAACATGTAAGGGGATTCCCTAAAGGGACAATTTAGGAATCTTAGGGTGGGTTGCACCAATAAGGATTATTCTTAAATCTAGATTAAATCAAGGCCTATCTGTTGCACCAAACTTTAATCCTTGTATAAAAATAAGCAGGCTCACATTTAAACCATCACGTTAATCCTGGATTTAATTTCACAATAAACCTGGATTAACCATAATCTTGTTGCTCCATCACTTTAAACTCAGATTTTAATTTTTTTTTTAATTTAAATTTTTTCATTTTCTCCACCTGTATCAGTTATGCGAATGAGCAGTTAATAAGGGCAGTTGAATTTTTTTAGTTCAGTTGAAGTTTAAAGTTAACGATAGCCTTGTTGTCACTCCAGTGGAAGTGAAAGAGTTACACTGTTGCTGTTTAGTTACACTGGAGAATTCATATATTTCCACGTTTATGAAATCCGCATGCACTGCCACAATGTTGTCAATGGCGAATCCATCATGATGGAGAAAATGAATCGTAAATGGAGGTTTTAATCGCAGGTTAGAATTATTATCCCCGATTTGTTAATCTGTGTTTAAAATTCAGTGGTGCAACACAACTCGATTTAAAATAAAACCCAGATCAACAAATCCTAGATTAGCTCTAAACTGTGCTTAATTTAATCCTTATTGGTGCAACCCACCCTTAATCTTCTTTTATTTTCGTTAGTAGTATGAAATATTATAGTATATCATTGTGTAGTAGAGTATAGTTTAATATTGTATAGTATAGTACAATGGTAATGGTTAAAGACATTCATTCCTGTAATGTAGACATATCTGTGGAGAATGTGGTATAGGGGCCTTTAAGAGTCACTGGGTGATATCATTGCACTTTCGAGTGATGTAATGCATGCTAGAGTGATTAGGAAGCCACGAAGGGGACATGCTCTCTGTGTAGTGGCTTCCAGGTGAATAATCAGACATCATCCATTGACAAATAAATGTAAAAGTTGAATTTCCTGTTCATATGTGTATTGCGTAAGACGTTGATCTATCTGTAGTGATTTGGATGCTGATGCAGGATTGCGTGGCTGTGTGAGTGTTAGCACAGTGAGCCAAGCTATCTTATCAGGTCAGTTTGACTAACAAGTACATTAAATCTAAATGCCTCAGTTGTGTTATTTGTCAACTGTTCATTTATTTATTTATTTATTTGTGTATTTCTTTTCATTTGTTCATGCCAAAATGAGGCCGTGTAAAATGAGTTCAGTGATGATAATATCAGGTTATTCCTGTAAGACATGCAAGTGAGGCATGTTCTCATGGTGTGACTGGTCTACCAGGATGTGTAGAGTTTAACACACTCTTCAGTAGTGAGTGGAATCCGCACTATGACATTTTTAAAGTATATTTTATTTTAAATGGTATTCTAGTCTTATTGTTTGTGGAATTTTAAGGCATTGTTTAGTGTACTCTTTATTGGCTTTCAATTGGTTTCAACTATCTACTATTTATTTTTGCCACTTTTACCCTTTTGTTTATTAAACTCCTGCACCTGGGTTCAGTAATCCCCTTGTCATTCTTTGGTCTTTTCCCTACCTGACAGTAAGAAAATTTCATCTTTAAAATGAAATTATAGATGATGCTATGGTGTAGTATAATCATCTGGATTCAACATTTCTTATAGACAGCATATAAATTATTATAAATTATGCCAATCTAGTTCCATTTCATGTTAGTTTATTTGAAAACCACACCAGCTTTGCAAAATTCTCCATTCAAGCTTTCATTAATTGTATGAATGAAATGCTTTTGGAGGAATTTCGAGCATATCTACGGTCGGATTCCACTTGCCATCCAGAGTTTTGAAAACAGTTTTATGTTTGTTGGTAATTTCCCCTGAAAGATTTTAGCCAGTTATAACAATGACCATTTACATTAAAGTCTTAAAGGCAAATGGCCCAAAAACAGAGTGTTTCAGTCATACGGTCTGAAGCAGGGTGGGATATGTCCATGTGTTATTCAATTTAGACAGGTTCACTTGGTAAATAAATTCGTCAATCAGAGTCTCTAGTTAGTTAATACTAGTTACTAGAATGTTAATATTAAGTTATTCATTTCTTCCTGTGTTGTCATTCATTAATGACGGATTCTATTCGGCATTCTAAAGTGTTACCTGAGAAGTTAAAGGATGAAATTTGGAGTAGGTGGAAAACTGAGTCAAGTTTATTTTTATTCACAGTCCAGCAGAAGACTGGGTGATCTTCTTGAGTTGGTAACTTTTGCATCTCCAGCATTTTAAACCAGCAATAAAGGCAACTTTACAAATTTTATCATCACATGTTTTATTGTCTGTGGACGAATGCTAGCACCAAATGAATATTTCTTCTCAGAAAGTTATGTTTGTGTCAGAATACAGGTTTAATTGAGCTTTTAATATTCATCAGTCATAAATAAATAGACAAAGATTACACAACTTTCAAACAGTTATATTACATGAGTCATTTCACAGCTGCAGCTGCATTAATTATCTGTCTCAGTACAACAATCTCACAGGAAGTGAAAGACCCTCAGAACAGATACTCATCTGATATACAGGCGGACAATGCTTGAGAGAGACATCTGTCTCGCTATCTCACCACTGACTCACACAGGCAAGTTGGAATGGAGAAAACTAACACAAACATGACTGTCCATCTGTTTTTCTTCTATCTCGATATCTGTTTAAGGGAAAATTCACCCAACATGGATGATGATGATGAAAATCATAAGGGACCAATATTCACAAAACCCACCACTCATGCTAGAATTGTTTGTCAACATTGTTGGAATCATGGGGTGAATCATTTTTTGGGATACTGTTCTCTTGCCTACTCAAGGTCTTCATTATATTCTCAAAGTAAGTGAGTGAGCTAAGACTTGCTGACTTACACAAAGCTGGACCATTTCTCAAGGGGCAATGACTGGGGCTTTGAGAGTTCTGGGCCATTTTTTTCTCAACCGCGGATGCTTCTTCTGAGTTCATGTCCTCCACAAGGATTCAATAGTTTCATCCATTGTTGCTGTCAGAGTGAAGCGTGTTGTGAGATCAAGAACGGAATGTCACACAGAACTCCAGATGATCCTGTACATTAGGACAGGACGTGAGAAGAACGTTAAAGACAGACCTGTCTCTGCGCTCCCTTTCAGGCACATATACATGATCAGGTCCACTGCCATGACTCTGATTAGGAAAACATAAAAAGATATTAGAACAATCTCACACTGAAGGGTAAAGCGGCTATAATTATTTGGGTTAAATTAAACCATTCTTTGGTTTACAATTCCACCCATCCATCTTCTATACCGCTTATCCTTTTCAGGGTCACAGGGAACCTGGAGCCTATCCCAGGGAGCATCGGGCACAAGGCGGGGTACAGCCTGGATAGGGTGCCAATCCATCGCAGGGCACAATCACATACACATTCACACACCCATTACTATGGACACTTTGGACATGCCAATCAGCCTACTATGCATGTCTTTGGACTGGGGAGGAAACCGGAGTACCCGCAGCATGGAGAGAACATACAAACTCCACACACACACAGGGCTACGGTGGGAATCGAACCCCCAACCCTGGAGGTGTGAGGCGAATGTGCTAACCACTAAGCCACCGTGCTTATTTTTAACCAACGCAGGGACATGGTGGTTTAGTGGTTAGCACGTCTGCCTCACACCTCTAGGGCTGGGAGTCCAAATCCCACCTCTGACCTGTGTGTGCAGAGTTTGCATGTTCTCCATGTGCTTCAGGGGTTTCCTCCCCCAGTCCAAAGACATATATTGTAGGCTGATTGGCATTTCCAAATTGGCTTTAGTGTGTGCACTTGTGCCCTGCAATGGGTTGGTACCCTTTCCAGGGTGTCCCCTGCTTTATTGCCCCGAGTTCCCTGAGATAGGTTCCCTCACGAGCCTGTGTAGGATAAGCAGTATGGAAAATGGATGGATGGATTTTTATAGAAAGCAAATTAAATTTCATCAATAAGAAGAATATGTGAGCTACTTACCCAATGCCTTTCCTGTTCACCGACAACTTTGTTTTGGTCTCAATGAGTTTGTTTGAATTAAACGTGTGTCTTTACATTATATGTCCTATCAAAACAATATTACATGTGCCAGCTAGCAGAGTGCTTTGTATTGTCAGAAACCATCACACATGCCACATGTTTATGGGTGTTTCTCGAGTTACAATGCATACGTGCATGCACTCCACCCTGTAGAAGAGTTTAAAGAATGTTTTCACCAGAAGGTAAATGTATCTTGTCATGCTGAAATGTTGCCAGGTTACCAAAAATAAATAAATACATAAATAAATAAAAATCTGCCGATAAAGATATATTTTATTATTTAACACATCGTAAAAAGATTAAATTATGGTTTAACTGTAATTGGTGACAATGTAGCCAGTTTAAAAAAATATTGTCCTCAGTCTGCAGCAGCATGAAAAGCAGTGTAGATTAAATGATCAAAGGAAATCCTGTATGTATCGTTATTTAGAATATATTTTAAAAATAGGAAAATATAGATGCAGTGGATAGAATTATGTGTCTATTTATTATACTTGTGTATTGCATGCTGTAAAATGTAAACTACAATCGATTCCATGTAGTACAATCTTAGAAAAATAGATCTTCAAGGGTTATTTGAGCAGTACTTTGTACAGTTAAGGGTTCTTAGCTTCTTAAAAGCATTCTATTCTGGAAACCTTTCGAATAAGAAAACATTAATGTGTGGGTTTTCTACATTGAACCTTTAGCTTTTCCCCAAAGGATAGCTGAAGAAATCATGACCTTCTTTTTTCTATGTTTGCAGTATGAAAAAGTATAGTATAGAATTCATATTACCATGGTATTATCATAGTATAGAATAGCATAGTACACTATATGTCCACAAACTTTTGGCCACAGAGTGTATATTATTGAATCACATAGCATAGCATTGTATAAAATATCATAGCATAGTATAGTATTGAATAACATAGTATAGCAACATAGTATATAGTATAGTTTGCTTCATGCAAACATAAATACATGTTTATTTGTGCCTTTAATATTGATTTGTCTTAAATAAATATAGATAAAAACCATTGAAACAGTTATATTACATGCATTTCACACATGCAGCTTCATTAATTATCTGTCTTAGTACAACTATCTCACAAGCAGTGAAAGACCCTCACAGCTTGAAATTGGCTGACCTTGATGAGAAAGTGCTGATGCTTGTTTACATAACAGATACTCATCTGATATACAGGTACACAAAGCTCTAGAGAGACACATCTGTCTCACTCTTTCACCACTGACTTGTCACTGACTCAAATGGGCGAGTTGGAGTGGAGAGAACTAGCACAAGCATGGGTGTCTGTCAGTCTTTTGCTCCTTCTTGATGTCTGTTTAATGCAAAATTCATCCAACATGGATGACGATGAAAATGATAAGGGACCAATATACACAAAACCCACCACTCATGCTAGAAGTATTTGTCAGCATTGTTAGAATAAGAGAATGAATTACTTTTGGGGATAATGTTCCATTGCCTACTTGAGGTTTTCATCATATTCATGGGGGAAATGAGTGAGCTAAGACTTGCTGACCTATATAAAGGTGGACCATTTCTCAGGCGCACTGATTGGATACTTTGAAAGATCTGGGGCCTCAAGGGTTTTTTCTCGACCGCTGATGCTTCTTCTGAGTTCACGTCCTCCACAAGGATTTGATAGTTTCGTCCATCATTGCTGTCCCACCAGAGTGTGTTGCCAGATCCAGGACGGAAGGACACGCAGAATTCCAGACGATCCTGTATGTTAGGACAGGAAGGGACGGGAACATTAAAGAAAAACAGTTCTGTGTCTGAATTCTCATTGTTCTGTTGGATAGGGGTACATGGGATGTCGTGGTGGCTCCTCCATGAGTCGTACGTGATGCGAATATGCACAGCTTTCTCTGGACTGATATTGCAGACCCTCACCTTTCCGAACAGTGATCCATACACCAAACTGCAGCTCTCCAGATGCACCAGAGTTTTTGCCAGTTTTTCCAGGAATGATGGTAAATCAGCAGAAGGCTGAGGGAACCCCAACCGGAGACGAGGCTTCTTGCTTTGCACAGACAAATCAGTCTTTTGCTTGACAGGTGAAGAAAGCTCCTCTTCATCGGATATTGGTGGATCTGAATTGAAGATCCAGACTGCAGTGAGGGCCAGTCCTTTATCATCTGCGAATACCACTCTTTTTTTCTTCTTGAGTGTCCCAAAAGTGCTCGTAGAATTTACGGGGCTCACCGGAGATTCAGGAATCGGGGGGGATCTAGAAGCTTTGGACCGCAGAGTATCATATATGCTAGGTCTAGTAATAGCACGATGGGATCTAAGCGTGGACATTCCCAAAAGTTGTTCCACTGAAGGGTGGCGATTCAGGCACATATGCATGGCCAGGTCCACTGGCATGACTCTAAATAGGAAAGAAGCAAACAATATTAGAGCAATCTCACAATGGAGAAGAGAGTGTCTACAATTCTGTGGTTTGAATAAAATTAAGTTGAGTGGAAAAGTTTGCATACCCTTAGGACAAAATGAAAGAGTCAGTTAATTGAATTTTACAAACCAAGACATTTAGTTTATTAGGTTTCACAGATTGTTCTCACTTATAAAGGTAAAACAGTGCAATACTCTTGTCTGTTTTAACTCTCATAAATTGCTGTCTTTAAATTAATCCTGCTATCAGGGAGCATTATGCCAAAAATCTATTTTCTTCAATACTTTCAAATCTATTTTCTGTTGATTCTTCTCCAAATTCTTTGAATACTTCATTGCAACATTTGCACTCAAATTGTGTCAATAATAGCAGGTAAAGTGTCCTTTCAAACAATTTAGTTACCAAGCTACATACATAGCTGTTTCCCCTTTCTCCTAACAATTGCTGCTGACTTACTTGGCAGCGCTCATTCCTGTGTTTGCAAAAAACAGCGTCTTCTCACTTAAATGTCCCCTGAAAAGAAAATGCAAAAGAACATTTCACCAAAATGCAACAGTATTAAATGCTGAATACTGCTTTTTTAGTCTCTGGCCATGTTAGATCACCAGTAAGGAGAATGTGTAAGCTACTCACCCAATGCCTATGCTGATCAGCAACAACTTTGTTTTGGTCGTCTGTGTTTCTGAATTTAACTTGTGCCTTTATCTTATGAATCCTCTCATTACACTACCATACGAGTCTGTCAGCGCACTGTTTTGTTTTGAATTGTGTCCAAGCGTCACACAGCATGCCTCATGATTATGGATGTTTCCTAATGTGCTAATGGTACAGCCCAAAGTGCATTGTAACACCACCCTGTAGAAGAGTTTAAAGAATGTCATCACTAGGAGGTACATGTTGTCATTCTGAAATGTTGCCAGGTTACCAGGAATGCTAACAATCTGGGAGTATAGGAAAATTTTATTCTTTAACACACATGATAAACAGATTTCAATATGTTTTAACTGTGCTTGATGATCATATAATCAGTTTAAAAAAATATATAGTCCTCAGACTGCAGAAAAGAATTGTAGATAAAAATATACGTATATAAAATTTATATTCTGCATATGGCACCAAAATATAATAGTATATACTATAAACTATAGTATAGCATAGTATCCCAGCATATAGTAATATAGCAGACCATTGCATGTTATAGTATAGAATACAATAGCATAATATACCATTTCAGTATATATTAATATAGCATAGTATAGTATACCATAACATAGCATTTTATTGCTTAACATTATAGCAATGTATAGTATAGTAGAATAGAGCACTATAATACACATCATAGTATAGCAGTGCATCATTGTAAAGTGTGGCATAGTCTAATGTAGTGCTGTGTAGTATAGCACAGCATAACATACAGTAGCACAGCATAACACAGCATAGTATGGCATTGCATTCCAATATATAGTAATATATTCATAGTATAGTATTGCATAGTACATCATAGTGTATGATAGCATACTATTCTATAGCACAGTGCATGATAGTATATTATACCATATTATAGAATGGCACAGTATAGTATAACATAGTATAGTACAGCATGTTATAGAGTAATACAGCAAAGTATATACTGCATATTGCACACATAGATGTGCAACAATAATTGGCACGCTTTTAGTCAATACTTTGTGCTAGCTCCCTTTGCCAAGATAACAGCTCTGAGTCTTCTGCTATAATGCCTGATGAGGTTGGAGAATACATGGCAAGGTATCTGAGACCATTCCTCCATACAGAATCTCTCCAGATCCTTCAAATTCCGAGGTCCACGCTGGTGGACTCTCCTCTTCAGTTCACCCCACAGGTTTTCTATGGACTTCAAGTCAGGGGACTGGGATGGCCAGGGCTGGACCTTGATTTTGTGGAAAGTAAACCATTTTTGTGTTGATTTTGATGTATGTTTTGGATCATTGTCCTGCTGGAACATCCAACCACGGCCCATTTTAAGCTTTCTGACAGAGGCAGTCAGGTTTTCATTTAATATCTGTTGATATTTGATTTGATTGAGTCCATGACACCATGTATCCTAACAAAATGTCCAGGCCCTCTGTCAGAAAAACAGTCCCAAAACATTAAAGATCCACCACCATATTTAACCGTGGGCATGAGGTACTTTTTCATATGGCTACCTCTCTGTGTGCACCAAAACCACCTCTGGTGTTTATTACCAAAAAGCTCTATTTTGGTTTCATCTGACCATAGAATCCGATCCCATTTGAAGTTCCAGTAGTGTCTGGCAAACTGAAGACGCTCGAGTTTGTTTTTGGATGAGAGTAGAGGCTTTTTCTTGAAACCCTTCCAAACAACTTGTGGTGATGTAAGTGACTTCGGATTGTAGTTTTGGAGACTTTCTGACCCCAAGATGCATCTAACTTTTGCAATTCTCCAGCTGTGATCCTTGGAGATTTTTGGCCACTCGAACCGTCCTCTTCACAGTGTGTTGAGACGATATAGACACACGTCCAATTCCAGGTTGATTTCCAGTTGACTTGAACTTCTTAATCATTGCATTGATGGTGGAAATGGTCAGTTTCAATGCTTGTGCTATTTTCTTATAGCTTCCCATTTCCCATTTGGCCTATGTGTTACCTCTTATTTATACCCCTGTGAAACTGTAAGTCATGGTTGAACAATTTCCTGTTCCTAGACACCCAGGTGTGCTAAATGTAAAACATCGTATGAATTCATATGGGTGCCAATAATTGTTGCACACCTATATTTAACAAAGATATTTTTTATGAACATGTCTTGTGTTTGCAATTGTTTAACATTCATGAGAACAAAGTATTTTGCTCTGAATTTTTGTGTCAATGGAAGATGAAGGGATTTTACATGTGCAGATTATATTTGATCAAAGTCAACAAAAGATTATCCAGAGAATGAAAACAAAACAAATTTGATTTACTATTACTATTTATAATACTATTTGGATATAAAGATAAAAATAGTTTTTTTAAAATTATTTAACTTTAAAAATCATGTAAACATTTTGTTTGTCCTCTTGAAGGGCGCCGATGCATTTACAGTGGGATTTTATTCCTAAATAATTATGATTGTTACAGTCGTAAAACAAGTTTTTGGGAGTAGTGTGTGTGCGCGAGTGTGAGAGGACAAATTGGGGTGTGTGAGTATAAGATTGCTGTCACGCCAAGCTACTGCTTACAAATGCACATTGTTTCTGTGGTAACAAGATATTCAAATCTCGTCAGATATTCAGAAAGATCGGGTTCGACACAGAGCGTTGTTGGAAAGTGCATTTAAAAAGTGATGAGCTCATGTTTGCTTTGTGCTCACGGGTGCCTTGAAGGAGAGGTGTTGGTGTTGGTATTGCACAACAGAAACTGTTGTTTAGGTCTCACAGTGTGGTTTAATATGTTTTATGTTCATATTGTGTTTCACTAATCTCCTGTAAAACCCAGTTTTTATTTCACTCAAAAATAAATACTGAATGACCTAAATTACCTTTATCACTTGTCTTCCCAGAGGCACTGCTGGAGAATGAAATGGCTTATAGATGATAATTATCATGAAAGTCATGTGGAACAGATTTGTGTCACCATCCCAAGTGACACATTACATAAGCATGTTGGGACACTCTTCTTTAAGCGTCAGCCAGACGAATGTAGACACACCGCAATCATTATCTTCATGAACGCAACTATCAGTTACATTGTACCATGGTCTGTCTGAATACTCGATTCTGATTGGCTGGAAGGTGTGCGTTAAAACCGTATAATGCACAGGTAGTTATTCTAAACATTTCCGAATTACAATACTTAGGTAAATGGATGATTTTTGCATGTCATATATATGGTGAATATGCCAATTTTGATAAATGACCCAAGGCACAAGATGAATTTGACAAACTGGAGAAGATAACGTTAAATGAGAAATGTAATAACAAATGGCACAAAGAATTAATACCAGCAGAACTCAAGCAGATAGAAGACGACAAGATGAATGTAATAAATGTAATCAATTTGCACTACTTTATCTCTGTGTCTGAGTTATTTTTGATGTATTTAAACTCACAGCTTCATTATTAGTAGAGAAGAGGCACACAAGCAGGTAAATCACACACACACACATCTCTCTAATAACAATTTATTATAATTCATTGTAAAATGTAATCTTATTGCACTACTTTATCACTGTGTATGATTAAGGAAGGCAGAATTCTAGATATAATGACCTGTATATATGGTGCTGTGAAAAAGTATTTGAAAAAAGTATCTTGATTTCTTCTGATTTTGTGTATATCTCATACTAAATTTTTTCAGAAATTAAAACAAAATCTAAAATTCAACAAAGGCAACCCGAATAAACACAAAATGCAGTTTTTAAATGATAATGTTTTTATTGAAGCAAAAACGTTACCCAATACAGGGCCTGTGTGAAAATGTGCATCATTTCTATGAAAATCTATTTTCATTGTCAAAATATATGAAACTGAATTGATAATGGGGTCCAGCTGGACTAGACACAACCAGGCCTGATTACTGCAAATCCTGTTCAATCAAATCAACACTTAAATAGAACTTTTTCAACACCATGAAGTTGATTAAAAGGTCTTAGACAGTAACACACTATGCTAAAGTTTAAAGAAATTCCAGACATTGAGTAATAAGGTGATTGAAATACATCAGTCTGGGAAGGGTTACAAAGCTATTTCAAAGGCTCTGGGACTCCAAAGAACCAGAGTGAGAGCCATTATCTCCAAATGGAAAAACTCGGCATAGTAGTGAATCTTCCCAGAAGTGGCCAACCTTCCAAAATTCCTCCAGGAGCACAGCAACTACTCATCCAGGAAGACACAAAAGAGCCAAGGACAACATCAGGACCTACAGGCCTCTCTTGCATCAATAAAGGTCACTGTTCATGTCTCCACTATCAGAAAGACATTGGGCAAAAATAGCATCCATAGAAAAGTGGCGAGGTGAAAACCAATGCTAACCCAGAAGAGCGTCAAGGCTCGTCTGAATTTTACCAAAACACACCTTGATGATCCTCAAACCTTTTGGGAGAATGTTCTGTGGACTGATGAGTCGAAAGTGGAACTGTTTGGAAGACAGGGGTCCCGTTACATCTGGCGTAAACCAAACATAGAATTCCACAAAAAGAACATCATACCTACGGTCAAGCATGGTGGAGGAAGTGTGATGGTGTGGGGATGCTTTGCTGCTTCAGGGTATTTTGTTTGAAGATCTAAAACTATTTAGTCTGAGATATACACAATGACAGAAGAAATCAAATACTTTTTTTGCAGCACTGTAAAATAAATAGCAAAAATTAACCATTATTTTTTTTATCCTTTTATCCTTGCAAACCCTAAGCCTTGGTTATTTTCCTCCACATTGTGCATTAAATCATGTAAGACAAAAACTGCAGCTTATCATGTTACTGAGAAACTGTCAGAAATCGTACTGACAGCTACAAAGAACTGACAATTTTGAGTCCTTCCATACGTGTAAAATAAGGATCTACAGAAAACTTAAAAACTCAAATCAATGAACACATTTTAATTATTTATGAGGAGCATCTGCCATACACATCCCTGTGTGAGTCATTACTATAGAAAGTATAATGTATTAGAATGAGGGCATCAATTTAATAGTGTGATTTGCAGTTTCACTACTGTCAGATCTACTGTTATAAAAAATTAATCACCTTCTGAACAATCATGATTGAGAATCCAACATCACTGTGGTATGAATGTGAAAAATAAAAATAACTTTCTGACATGATGGCATTTAGGATACACCAATTGACCAGTATGGTGTGGAACAATGCTCAGCCCTCTTTCTACATTTCATTTCATTTATCTGTGAATAAAGCAGTCATGTTTATTTAGAATGTTCCAGTCAGGGTCACTTGTTTCTTGTGTTTCATGTGCAATATTTACATTTGTTTAGCAGCATTTGTATATAAAAGCTAATAGCTAAACAAGGTAATCACATTTGAGGCATGCTGTTCAGTTTAAGAGAACAATGCTATTGTTAAAGAGCATTCCTATTGTAACTGTTTCAACAGAACTGAATGCCTAAGTGCTGATTAATTGCAGAATTGGGACCCAGCCCTGATTGCTGAAAGTCTAGTTTACTTGCAGCCGAATTCTCACATACCTACTAGCAAAATTCTCATACACACCCTGTTTACATAGTACAGGTGGGTAAGACTGGGTCTGAAACTAGAATAGGAATTCATAGAATGTAGGTTTGTCTATTTAGATTACCCTGCTTCTGGCGAATCATGTATAATTTACCTGACTGAAACCAAGAATGATCTTACAATACAGAAGGTAAAACATTATATGAATAGATTAGAATAGATGAAATAAATTAAATCAATAAAAAAAAACCTAGCAGATTGCTATGGAAGGGAACCCACCCATCCCACCATTTTCCATACCACTTTTACTAAACAGGGCCACGGGGGAGCTTGGAGCCTATTCCAGGGAACTCAGTGCACAAGGGGGACACCCTGGATGGGACGGTGATGTGTCAGTTAAATAAACACAATCATTTTCTTCCATTATTAATATAATAATTTTTTAAAAAAAATGTATCAGTTGCTGGGATGCTAACTAAAGGATATTGATGTATTGTAGTATATTGTAGAAAAAGATATTGATATGTTTATTTTAAAACAGAGATCTTCACAGGTTGAACCTTGTGGAATGCAGTAACATATTCATTAAATTTACATTTACATTTATTCATTTACATTTATTCATTTAGCAGACGGGTTTTTTTTTTTAAATATCCAAAGCGACTTATTCAATCAATTAAGTTCAAGTTTATTCAATTATGTCTGGAAGTGATCCACATCATGCCAGACCGTGCACATTCCATCATTCAAAGAAAACTTGTAATTTTGCACTACATTCAGGACGAATGGCACTCCAAAAGACGAAGTCAGATCGCCATCTGCTGGTCAAATGTGTGAACTGAATGTGAAGCATGGAATTCATGATGAAACAAGGATTTCATTAGACTACAGTAATAAGTACAGAATGGTGCATTGTGCATTTGGTGTGAGAATTTAATAAAAATAAAAAAAACACAGAAAAAATAAACAAAAAACAAACAAACAAAAAAAACCACATTTTAAATGCGATCATACAGAATGTTTTTCACATGTGCTTATGTCAGCAAAATGTGAGAAACATGTGAAGGTGCATTTCAGCATTTCATACCACTCCCTGAAATTGTACTAAAAATAAATAAGTAAAAACATTTTTAAAAAATCCAACAAAACCGATTAATCATGTGTAAAAAAAACCACATAAATAATGTGAAAATAAATATATAAATAATTATTCTATATATCTTGAGTTAAATCAGGAATGCCAGAGCAGGGAAACAAAACAGTGTTCTGGTGCAGCATGCAGAATTAACAGAAATTGGTATAATATTTCATAAAACTGATAAGGATACTTGCTGAGGACTTACTTGGCAGCGTTCATTACTACGTCAGCAAAGTCAGTGTGCTTTCAATGAAGAGTACACTGAAAAGAAAATTCAACAAGTAAATCTCACTGTGCTGCAGGAACATTGAAAAGTCAAAAATACATTGCTGTGTAGCTCTGCATAAAACATTAACCAAAGCCAATAAGATAATCACAAATAAAAAGAAAGTGTAAACAACTCACCCAAAATACCTTGCTGTTGAACAGCAGCTTTGCTTTGGTTGCAACAAGGTCTTCTGAATTGGATATGTGTCTTTACCCTGTAAATCCTATAAAAACGCTACCACATGAGCCCTCCAGCGCACTGCTTTGTATTGTCTGAAAGAGTCACTGACTGTGCCACATAATTATAGGTGTTTCTCAATGAGCTGCAATGCCTACATACAGTAATGGCATTGTAACGCCATCCTTTAGAAGAGTTTAGGTCATGCTGAAATGTTGGGAATATATCTGCCGATATATACATATTTTATCCCTTACAAACTATGATTTAAATGATTGAAATATGATTTAACTGTACTTGGAGACAATGTAGTCAATTAAAAAAGTATATAGTCCTCAGTCTGCAGCAACATCCATCTATACATTTTCTATAACGCTTATCCTACAGAGCCTATCCCAGGGAACATCGGGCACAAAGGCAGGGCACACCCTGGACAGGGTGCAAATCCATCACAGGGCACAATCACATACACATTCACACACTGATGCCATTTTGGAAATGCCGAGCAGCCTACCATGCATGTCTTTGGACTAGGGGAGGAAATGTTACTAAAGGACCATCTGGCAGCGTGGAAACTATTGCCAAGTGTTTCTCCATGGGTTCTGTCCACCATAGAAAAGGGTTACCAAGTCCAGTTCAGAGCTCGTCCCCCTGGTTCAGAGGTGTGCACACAACAGTAGTCAGCACAGAGCAGAGCCTGATGTTAGGGCAGGAAGTAAGATCTCTCTTGGACAATGGGGCCATAGAACATGTACCCCTTTCTCTGACGGAGGGAGGTTTACAGCCATTATTTCCTGGTCCGCAAATGAGATGGGAGTACGTGGCCAATTTTAGATCTGTGTCATCTGAACCGTACTCTGGACACACAGGTTCAAGATGACGCTCAAACTTATCGTTCCACAGATTCAGTTCGAGGACTGGTTTGTAATGATAGATCTAAGAGATGTATATTTCCACATAGAAATATTGCCCAGTCACAGGAAGTTCCTGAGGTTCGCATTTGAAGGCAATGTGTACCAATATCGTATTCTTCGGCTCAGTCTAGCTTTATCCCCTCACACTTTCACAAAGTGCATGGATGCCGCTCTGGCTCTCTTGCGACTCCAGGGCATCCGTGTACTAAACTACCGGGTCGACTGGTTAATTCTAGAGCGATCCAGGGAGTTGGAGATTCAACATTGAGATGTTGTTCTCGCCCACATGAGGAGCTTGGGGCTCAGGTTGAACCCCAAGAAAAGTATGCTTTCCCAGTGCAGAGCATGACTTTTCTAGGGGTTATATGGGATTCTACTATGATGAGGGCGTATCTATCCCTATCAGGGTCAATCCTATCAACATTGAGCAAGATAAAGCTGGGTCAGGGCATCGCCTCCAGTCCCTACAAGAGACTGTTGGGGCTTATGGCAGCAGCAGCCAACATCATACCGTTGGGCCTATTTCACGAGACCATTTCAGTGGTAGCTGAAAAGTCAGGGGTTTGGTTCTCAGATGAAACCCCTGACAGTAATCACTGTCACGCGGGAATGTCTCCTTATTGCAAGACGGTAAGGACAGACGTCTCCGTCACAGGCTGTGGCGCGGTCTTAGACGGCCGATCAGCTCATGGTCTCTGGAGCGGCCCTCATCTAGAGTTGTATATAAATCACCTAGAAATACGGGCCATATTCCTAGCACTGAAATTTTTCTTCCTCAGTTGAGACGTCACCATGTGTCAGTTATGACAGACAATACAGCAGTGGTCTCACATCTCAACCATGTCGTCAGTTTAAATAAATATTGTACTCAGTCTGCATGATGATGATCAAAATTAATGATCAAAGTAAATCATATATGTATCTTTATTTAGAATATATTTCAAAAATAAAGGAAATATAGGATAGCATATATGCGATTGAGTTACAGTAAATAGAATTATGTGTCTATATATTATAATTGTATACTGCATGCTGTGCCACATTACAGTTAAATGTATACTACAATCTATTCCATGTAATACACTCTTAGAAAAATCAATCTTCAAAGGTTATTTCAGCAGTACTTTGTACAATTAAGGGTTCTTAACTTGGATTAAAATCCACACTCAATAAGCTCCAACATGTACAAAACTCTGCCGCCAGGATCCTGACTGGACCAGGACATGTAATCATAATATTCTTGTTCTGGAGTCCTTGCACTGGCTCCCGGTCAGGTTCTGTGTAGATTTTAAAATTATGATGCTGACATACAAAGCATTACATGGCTTGGCTCTTCAGTACTTATCTGCTTTGTTAATACCTTACAACCCAAATCACAGACTGCGCTCCTCACAATGTAATCTGTTAACTGTTCCACAAACCCGCTTAAGATCTATGGTTGACGGGGCTGTTTCTGTCTATGCTCCTACACTTTGGAACTCTCTTCCTCTCGAACTTAGGGAAGCTCAGACATATTTAAAGCTCAACTCAAGACATACTTTTTTAGACTAGCATTTGCTTGCTGATGTCTACTTTTATTATTGTTATTATTATTATTTTTATTTATCTATTATTATTTTTTTATTTTTTTTCTGTGAACTGCTTATTTTGTGTACAGCCCTTTGAGAAGCTGCTTTAAAAGTCGCACTATAAAATAAAGATTATTATTATTATTATTATTATTGTTATTGTTATTATTAATATTATTAAAAGGTTTACTTTGGAAACCTTTCTAATAAGAAAACACTATTGCTTGGGTTTTCTACATTGAACCTTTAAGGGTTTCCGCAAAAGGATAGCTGAAGAAATAGTATAGTATAGTATAGTATAGTATAGTATAGTATAGTATAGTGTTCGTATTAGTATTATATTAATATAGCAATGAAGAGCATAGCATAGTATGGTACACTATATGACCAAAAGTATGTGGTCACCTGACCATCACATCCAAATGTGGTTCTTACCTAAACTTGTTGGAAGCACACTATTGTATATAATGCATTTATGTGCTGAAATATTACAATTTCCCTACACTTGAACTAAGAGGCCTATACCTGTTCCTGCATGAAAGTGCCCCTGTGCACAAAGTGAGCTCTATGAAGACATGTTTTGCCAAGGTCGGAGTGGAAGAATTCAAGTGGCCCACACAAATCCTTGACCCCAACCCCACTGAACACCTTTGGGATTGTCATATATCAAGGAGGTAACTCTGGACTTCATTTCCCAGCAGCCACTGCACCATACTACATCACTGTCACATGACGACCTGCACCTGTATCACGTTTCTGTTTAACAAGCACTCATATATATAGCCACGTTTTGTACTGCTTCCTTGTCTTATGTATTGTCTATCTTGACCTTTGTCCCTGTCAGCCTGTCAGTGCTCAGGCCATATGGCTCACACTGCATCAAATTGGTCTGCATGGCTGTCGTCCCAGAAGGAAGCCTCTTCTAAAGATGATGCACAAGAAAGCCCGCAAACAGTTTGCTGAAGACAAGCAGACTAAGGACATGTATTACTGGAACCATGTCCTGTGATCTGATGAGACCAAGATAAACTTATTTGGTTCAGATGGTGTCAAGCGTGTGTGGCGGCAACCAGGTGAGGAGTACAAAGACAAGTGTGTCTTGCCTACAGTCAAGCATGGTGGTGGGAGTGTCATGGTCTGGGGCTGCATGAGTGCTGCCGGCACTGGGGAGCTACAGTTCATTGAGGGAACCATGAATGCCAACATGTACTGTGACATACTGAAGCAGGGCATGATCCCAGCATGCATTCCAGCATGATAACGACCCCAAACACACCTCCAAGATGACCACTGCCTTGCTAAAGAAGCTGAGGGTGAAGGTGATAGACTGGCCAAGCGTGTCTTCAGACCTAAACCTTACTGAGCATCTGTGGGGCATCCTCAAACGGAAGGTGGAGGAGCACAAGTTCTCTAACATCCACCAGCTCCGTGATGTCATCATTGAGGAGTAGAAGAGGACTCCAGTGGCAACCTGTGAAGCTCTGGTGAACTCCATGCCCAAGAGGGTTAAGGCAGTGCTGGAAAATAATGTTAGCTACACAAAATATTGACACTGGGCTCAATTTGGACATTTTCACTTAGGGGTGTACTCACTTTTGTTGCCAGCGGTTTAGACATTAATGGCTATGTGTTGAGTTATTTTGAGGGGACAGCAAATTTCCACTGTTACACAAGCTGTACACTCACTGCTTTACATTGTAGCAAAGTGTCATTTCTTCAGTGTTGTCATATTAAAAGATATAATCAAATATTTACAAAAACGAGAAGGGTGTACTCACTTTTATGAGATACTGTATATAGCCACTGTTTGTACTGCTTCCTCGTCTTACGTATTGTCTATCTTGACCTTTGTCCCTGTACCATGTTTTATTTCATAGTTTATGTTTAGCCTTAGCCACAGTATTTTGCCTAGTTGTCTTGGTGTCTTTGTTTGGTTGTTTGTTTGTTTATTAAACTGTTTGAAGATCTGCGCTTGCTTCCGAATTCAAATTTGTAACGTGACAGGGATAAACAGGAACTCTGACTACACCCCAGACCTCCTCACCCGACATCAGTGCCTGACCTCACTAATGCCCTTGTGGCTGAAAGGAAAAATCCCCACAGCCATGCTCCACAATTTAGTGGAAAGCCTTCCCAGAAGAGTGTAGGTTATTATAACAGCAAAGTGTGACTAAATCTGAAATGGGATGATCAAAAAGCACATATCACTGTGATGGTCATGTGTCCCCAAACTTTTGGACATATACTATATATTATTGAATCACATAGCAAGGCATTGTATAAAATATCTTAGCATAATACAGTATAGAATAACATAGTATGGAAGCATAATATATAGTATAGTTTAATAAATACACATTTATTTGTGCTTATAATATTCATTTGTCATAAATAAATATACATAAATAACATTGAAACAGTTATATTACATGCATTTCACACATACAGCTTCATTAATTATCTGTCTTAGTACAACTATCTCACAAGCAGTGAAAGACCCTCACAGCTTGAAATTGGCTGACCTTGATGAAAAAGTGCTGATGCTTGTTTTCATAACAGATACTCATCTGATATACAGGTGCACAAAGCTCTAGAGAGACACATCTGTCTCACTCTTTCACCACTGACTTGTCACTGACTCAAATGGGCGAGTTGCAGTGGAGAGAACTAGCACAAGCATGGGTGTCTTTCAGTCTTTTTGCTCCTTCTTGATGTCTGTTTAAGGCAAAATTCATCCAACATGGAGGACGATGAAGATGATAATGGACCAATATACACAAAACCCACCACTCATGCTAGAATTATTTGTCAGCATTGTTAGAATAAGAGGGTGAATTAATTTTAGGGATAATGTTCTATTGCCTACTCATGGTCTTCATCATATTCATGGGGGAAATGAGTGAGCTAAAATTTGCTGACTTATATAAAGTTGGACCATTTCTCAGGGGCACTGATTGGGGACTTTGAAAGATCTGGGGCCTCAAGGGTTTTTTCTCGACCGAGGATGCTTCTTCTGAGTTCACGTCCTCCACAAGGATTCGATAGTTTCGTCCATCATTGCTGTCCCACCAAAGTTTGTTGCCAGATCCAGGACGGAAGGACACGCAGAATTCCAGACGATCCTGTATGTTAGGACAGGAAGGGACGGGAACGTTAAAGAAAAACAGTTCTGTGTCTGAATTCTCATTCTTCTGTTGGATAGGGGTACATGGGATATCCTGGTGGCTCCTCCATGAGTCGTACGTGATGCGAATATGCACAGCTTTCTCTGGACTGATATTGCAGACCCTCACCTTTCCGAACAGTGATCCATACACCAAACTGCAGCTCTCCAGATGCACCAGAGTTTTTGCCAGTTTTTCCAGGAATGATGGTAAATCAGCAGAAGGCTGAGGGAACCCCAACCGGAGACGAGGCTTCTTGCTTTGCACAGACAAATCAGTCTTTTGCTTGACAGGTGGAGAAAGCTCCTCTTCATCGGATATTGGTGGATCTGAATCGAAGATCCGGACTGCAGTGAGGGCCAGTCCTTTATCATCTGCGAATACCACTCGTTTTTTCTTCTTCAGTGTCCCACAAGGACTCGTACAGTTTTGAGCTCTCACTGGAGATTCAGGAATCTGGGGGGATCTAGAAGCTTTGGACCGCAGGGTATCATATATGCTAGGTCTAGTAAGAGCACGATGGGATCTAAGCGTTGACATTCCCAAAAGTTGTTCCACTGAAGGCTGGCGATTCAGGCACATATGCACGGCCAGGTCCACTGGCATGACTCTAAATAGGAAAGAAGCAAACAACATTAGAGCAATTTTACCAAACAAGACATTTAGTTTATTAGGTTTTACAGATTGTTCTCAATTATAAAGGTAAAACACTGCAATACTCTTGTCTGTTTTAACTCTCATAAATTGCTGTCTTTAAATTAATCCTGCTATCAGGGAGCATTATGTCCAAAATATATTTTCTACAATAATTTAAAAACTATTTTCTATTCATTCTGCTCCAAATTCTTTGAATACTTCATTGCAACATTTGCACTCAAATTCTGTCAATAATAGCAGGTAAAGTGTCCTTTCAAACAATTTAGTTACCAAGCTACATACATAGCTACACACACAATGTTTCCCCTTTCCCCTAACAATTGTTTCTGACTTACTTGGCAGCACTCATTCCTGTGTTTGCAAAAAACAGCGTCTTCTCACTTAAATGTCCCCTGAAAAGAAAATGCAAAAGAACATTTCACCAAGATGCAACAGTACTGAATGCTGAATACTGCTTTTTTAGTCTCTGGCCATGTTAGATCACCAGTAAGGAGAATGTGTAAGCTACTTACCCAATGCCTATGCTGATCAGCAACAACTTTGTTTTGGTCGTCTGTATTTCTGAATTTAACTTGTGCCTTTATCTTATAAGTCCTCTCATTACACTAGCATACCAAGTCTGTCAGCGCACTGTTTTGTACTGTCTGCAAGCGTCACACAGCATGCCTCATGATTATGGGTGTTTCCTAATGTGCCCATGGTACAGCCCAAAGTGCATTGTAACACCACCCTGAAGAAGAGTTTAAGGAATGTCGTCACTAGGAGGTACATGTTGTCCTTCTGAAATGTATCAGGTTACCAGGAATGCTAACAATCTGGGAGTATAGGAAAATTTTATTCTTTAAAACAGATTTCAATATGTTTGCACTGTGCTTGGTGATCATATAATCAGTTTTAAAAATATATAGTCCTCAGACTGCAGCAGCATGAAAAGAAATGTAGATTAAAATATCCATCCATCCATCTTCTATACCGCTTATTCTTCAGGGTCGTGTGGAACCTGGAGCCTATCCCAGGGAGCATTGGGCACAAGGTGGGGTACACCCTGGACAGGGTGCCAATCCATCACAGGGCACAATCACATAGACATTCTAACACCCATTCATACACTACGGACACTTTGCACATGCCAATCAGCCTACCATGCATGTCTTTGGACTGGGGGAGGAAACTGGAGTACCTGAAGGAAACCCCCGCAGCACAAGGGGAACATGCAAACTCCGCACACACAGGGCAGCAGCAGAAATCGAACCCCCGACCATGGCAATGTGAGGCAAACCTGCTAACCTCTAAGCAATCCTGCACCCTAGATAAAAATTTCTATACTGCATATTGCATAATAGTATTGATAGTGCCTTCCACACTGTATCTTGTCTTAACCTCCGGGCAGAAGCAACCAGTTTGTGGCCTAAAATATCCTGATATTTAACATAATACATGCCATTAATCTTTACAAGAATTCCTCGACCACCAGATCCAAAAAAAGCCAGTGAATTATCATGCATCCAATTTCAGACAAATTTTCCAAACAAAACCTTCTGGAACTTTGAAACGTATATGTTATTGCTCTGATTGTGTTTCACCTGCTTTTTTTTTTCATTTTTAATTTTTTTTTTTATATTCCTTACGCAACTTGTGCAGTTTAACAACCATCTGTATTTTTGTGTCAATGGAAGATGAAGGGATTTTACATGTGCAGATTCTATTTGATTAAAGGCAACAAGAGATTATCCAGAGATTGAAAACAAAACAAAACAAATTTGATTTATTATTACTATTTATAATGCTATTTGGATATAAAGATAAAAATAGTTAAAAAAAAAAAATTATTTAACTTTAAAAATCATGTAAACATTTAGTTTGTTCTCTTGAAGGGTGCCAATGCATTTACAGTGGGATTTTATTCCTAAATAATTATGATTGTTACAGTCGTAAAACAAGTTTTTGGGAGTAGTGTGTGGGTGAGTGTGAGAGGACAAATTGGGGTGTGTGAGTATTAGATTGCTGTCACGCCAAGCCACTCCTTACAATTGCACATTGTTTCTGTGGTAACAAGATATTCAAATCTCGTCAGATATTCAGAAAGATCGGGTTCGACACAGAGCGTTGTTGGAAAGTGCATTTGGAAAGAGATGAGCTCATGTTTGCTTTGTGCCCACGGGTGCCTTGAAGGAGAGGTGTTGGTGTTGGTATTGCACAACAGAAACTGTTGTTTAGGTCTCACAGTGTGGTTTAATATGTTTTATTTTCATATTGTGTTTCATTAATCTCCTGTAAAACCCAGTTTTTATTTCACTCAAAAATAAATACTGAATGACCTAAATTACCTTTATCACTTGTCTTCCCAGAGGCAATGCTGGAGAATGAAATGGCTTATAGATGATAATTATCAAAGGCCATAAACGTCATGTGGAACAGATTTGTGTCGCCATCCCAAGTGACACATTACATATGCATGTTGGGACACCCTTTGTTTAGCGTCAGACAGAAGAATGTAGTCACACCGCAATCATTATCTTCATGAACGCAACTATCACTTACATTATTCCATGGTCTGTCTGAATACTCGATTCTGATTGGCTGGAAGGTGTGTGTGTTCAAACTGTCTAATGGACAGGTTGTTCCTTTCAGTTTAATCACCGTTCTAAATTTATGCACTGCCTATAAACAATCGTAACCAAAGTAACATACAGTACAGTTGCATACAGAGTGACACAAGGCACAAGGTGACTTTGACAAACTAGAGAAGATAATGTTAAATCAGAAATGTAATGGCACAGACACAGGTAATTCACAAACGCACATCTCTCTAATAACTATTTATTATAATTCATTGTAAAATGTAGTCTAATTGCACTACTTTATCACTGTGTATGATTAGGACAGGCAGAATTCTAGATATAACGACCCGTATATCCAGTGCTATAAAGATTTTTATCTTTACCAACTGGGCCTGTGTGAAAATGTATTTGCACCCATAGTTACTAATTCCTAAAGCTATGAAACTGCATTCATAATGGGGTTCAGCTGGACAAGAGAAACCATGCCTGATTACTGCAAACCCTGTTCATTCAAATCAACACTTAAATAGAAATTTTTCAACAGCATGAATTTGGTTAAAAAGTCTGATTCAGTAATACACCAGGTCTTGTAGGGTTTCCAGACCAATAAATTATAAAACTTTTCTAACTAGGCTAGTTTGGAGTCGCTAGCCATGTGGAGGCACAGCTAAGCTATCACTGTATGGGTTTAGTGGCTACAGTGCCATGCAAAGTACATTACCTTTCCTTACGCTCTGCTCATATCATGTTCACGTAAACTGGAACTCATATAGACATTTACACTCCTTGTTTTCCTGCTCAGCATCAGAGGATATTACTGTTTCAGTTTCAACCCCTTTACTGGTTTAAAAAAAAAAAAAAAAAAAAAAAATCGGCATATATCCATTTTTCCTCACACTGACTGTGAGTTAGCATTTGGCATATCAGCCAATAAGACATGAGTGTTTCCATGTATTTTCCCGTAAATTCTGTCTGATTGGTCTCACCTCCGTTCACTAAAGATAAAAATTACAGGCGGTCTTCTTTTACTGATGTTCAGTTACGTAGTGACAAACTGCTCCAAGTGGAGAATTATTCGGGGCTAAAGAAAAAATCTATTTTTAAAAAAAAATTATTTTAAACATACATTTTACTTAATATTGTTTTCTTAACAATAAATTTGTAACACAAGTATCGTAATTTTATTGACATCAGTAACTGTTATCAAATTACATAAATTTTAAATGCAATGCATTACATTAATGCATTATCAGAAAAAGTAATTAGATTACAGTAACACCCAAGTCTGAGCAGCATTGGTATAAAAGTATATAACTGTTTCAACACAACTGAATGCCTGAGTGCTGATTAATTACGGAATTGGGATCCAGCTCTGATCTCTGAAAGTCTAGTTTAGTTTCAGCACAATTCTCACATACCGACTACCCAAATCCTCATACACACCCTGTTTACATAGCGCAGGTATGTTAGACTGGGTCTGAAACTGGGATAGGAACTTTTAAAAAGTAGGTTTGTCTATTTAGATTACTCTGCTTCTGGTGAATCATGTATAATTTACCTGACTGAAACCAAAATTATCTTACAATATAGAAGGTAAACCGTTGTATAATTTTATTATATGAAATATATTATAATTTACAAGATTAGAATAGATCTACTAAATTAAATACATAAAAAAAAAAAAAAACCTAGTAGGTTGCTATGGAAGGGAACCCATCCATTCATCCATCCATTTTCCATACCTCTTTTCCTAAACATTGTCAAGAGAGAGCCTGGAGCCTATTCCAGGGAACTCAGGGCACAAGTCGGGGGACAACCTGGACGGGGGGCCAGCCCATCAGGGCACAATCACACACACACGCTCACACACTATGGACAACTTGGAAATGCCAATCAGTCTACATGAGAAGCATGGGGAGAACAAACTTCAGGGGATTCGAACCTCCAACACCAGAGGTGCGAGGAAGGAACCATAAAATAATAATAATAATAATAATAATAATAATAATAATAAAGTCAAGGTATTTGATATTTTACCTAATCAACTTGAAATAAGGAGGTGATGTGAAACAGGTGAGGCATTGTATATAAGGAGCCCTTGAGAACAACATTCCCCAAAGGCAAATCGGTTGGATTTTGGGCATTACACCTTCTACAGTGCACAATATGATTAAAAGTTTCAATGAATCCGGTCAAATCTCGGTGCGTAAAGGGCAAGACTGATTCCTCCAACATCACTGTCGTAAAAACCGTCATGAGTCTGTAATGGAGATCCTGACATGGGCTCGGGAATACTTTGGTAAACCTTTGTCAGTCGACACCATTCGCCGCTGCATCCACAGATGCAGGTTAAGGCTTTACTATGCAAAGCAGAAGCGGCGCATCGACACTGTCCAGAAGCTCCGCCCACTTCTCTGGGCTCGGTCTCATCTGAGATGGACAATAGCACAGTGGAATCATGTTTTGTGGTCCAACGAGTCAAATTTCAAATAGTTTTTGAACAAAACAGCCATCGTGTTTTCCGGGCCAAAGAGGAAAAGGACCATCTGAGCTGTTATCAGCGTCAGGTCAAGTCCCTGAGGTTGAGTCCAAGTCAAGTCTCAAGTCGTTCTCATATTTTTAGCAATAGTTCTTTCAGCTAGTTATTGTAATTAACAGTGTATGAGGCTAAATCAAATTTTGAAATATTAAAACTGATTACTTCTATAGAATGTCTTGTTCATTTATTCAAAATGGTCTAATAAATCACACAAGGTTTTACATTACTTTTACTAAATCGTTCACTCAAAGTTAAATCATTAAACAAAAAAAACTATTACTTTCAAACTATTACATTTGAACTATTACAAAGTTCTCCCTATAATTACAAGAAAACAGAACATTCATAAAAACTTCAGGAAAGATATTACTTCTTTTGTCATTTAGTAGGAAAAAAAAAAACACCCTGGAAATCAATGGTTACCGTCAATTGTCTGGTTACCAACATGCTTTAAAATATCTTCTTTTGTATTCAACAGAAGAAAGAAACTCATACAGGTTTGGAACAAACTGAGGGTGAATAAATGATGACAGAATTTTCATTTTTGGGTGAACTAACCCTTTAACAGGTCAGTCTCAAACTTTGTACACACAGAACCACATTCTAAAATTGTCTTGATGCAAAATGTATGATAATTTCGGGGATTCTGTTCACAAAAGTATGTAAATTTTGGTTTTAAAAAGTCTAAAATTAGTATTAAAATTAGAAATATAATACTTGCTCAAAGCTAAGTGATTGTCATAGGAGTATGTACATAAGCAGCTAAGAGACTACACAGTCAATGTTCTAAGCTCTAAGTTTAATTCTTTTTGGCAAGACCACGTGAGGTCTTTTTTGGTCTTCCAACACTGCAGGTGTGGGGTGGAGCAGGGGTCAGCACCTCCGCATGGACAGCATTGTTATTTTCATCAATCAGAACCTTGTTCTGCATTGTTGGATTAGGGCATACCAGATCTCTATAGCTTTCTGCCACAAATGTGTGTGACCAGCTACCATGAATGAAAGAGTGATCCTCTGATGCTTGCCTGTTCTAACTCACCAAAGAAGGTATTGAATAAGGGCATTGTTTTTATTTTGTCCTGAGCAATTCTCTGCAAGTAAATGCAAGTGGGTCTCCTTCACACCCTAGTTATCAAAAAAGTAGTCCAGGATACTGATCACACAGTTGGCCCCTTTGCCAGTAATGGTTGCCTCATATAGAAGAAAGATCACCATCTGTGGAAGCCCTTCTGTTACAATGCCGAACACAGCACACTTGTGAGGCGTTTTGAAGAAGATAGGTCCAGGCTGCATGGGGTCATGGGGATAATGCATCTGTTGAGCAAAGTCAAAGCTGTAATGAACCTGAAAAAGAATGTGCAAATGTTTACTCAATTTGTCAATGCACCATGTTTCCTGTAAAAATTTTAAATCCATTCAAAAACAGATGAACGCCTCATGGTCGTGCTTAATGGTAGAGATGGAAGCCTTCACAAGATTGCAGGTCATTTTTTAAATAGCTGTTTGATAACGTTACTATTTTATAGTAACTGTATAGTGTAGTATAGTGCAAATAATGTTACTGTATAGTACTTTCAATAGCTTTCAACCACAGTTGTCACTTCAAGAACGTCCATGCAATGGACAATCTGTGGATTGATAACTAATGGAAAGGAAATGGAAAAATCATTTGATGAATTTGGTACACTGTTCCCAGGCTCCAGCAACTTGGAGACACCATTCTCAGCTAAAACTCTGCAGCACTCCTGGATCTTGCTGGCCTGCCACAGATGTTTCTCTGCTTTCGCTAGTGCTTCTGTTTTCTCCCCCAAGTCTTTCTTTGAGGCCTTTACCAATAAAGCACTGTTCTTTTGGCATGTCCAGCATAGATCTGAAATCGGTTCCATTGGCACGTTTGGCACATACTGCTGCCAGACACGATAAAATGTGCGTTCACTCACGGCTCGATGACCACTGGCCTCACAAGAATCACTATACAGTTTGGGGATGGCAACTTTGCTGGCAGAAGAGGGCAGTAGCTTTAGGTCATCTCTTTTATATCCTGGAATTCTGCCAGGAAGCAGCACTGCATTTTCTTCCGCATAATTGTGGATAAATTTCTCAATATCATTTACATCCAAGGCATGCTTAGGCAACTTGCCCTTACTTCCATGCATCCTAGAGGTCACATCATTCTGGAAATAATGCTGGACCAATGCAGATAGGCAGTCCTTGAACACAGATTGCATATAAATAAAAGTGTCACGACAGATTTTCTGCCCTTCATTTAACGGTTTCTTCCCCACAGTGCAAGTGACTTTGTATTTGAGCTAAAACTACCTTGTCGAGTACACTATTGTCCATCTCCAAACGACTCATCATGAGTGAGAGCAACTCTCCCTCCTTGAAAAATGAAGAAATACTTTCCCCCATTGAAATACTTGCAGTTGAAAGAGAAACCTGTTTTCAGTTTCACATCTGGACTTCCAGCATTAGAAGCAAATTCTTCTCGTTGGTGTTCCCTCTTCAGATTCGCCAGACTAATAGCTTGGGGTACAATCACCAAAACTGGCTTGTCCTGATCATCATATTGGTCACTTCCTGAAAAAGCAAGGAGAAAGCTTTCAATTCAAAGCGAGACCTAAAAACATGATGGCGTAGCATGCAAGAATGGGATGTGGGTGGCTAATTCCACATTTAAAGTGGCTAATGAAGCATTTTATATGAAAATATCAGTCTTTCAGTTTAGTCAGACTGGATCTGATCGATTGAGGGGAGGGCAGAGGGACAAGGAACAGGTAAGGCTATAGGTGGTAAGCAGACTTCAATTCAGAGTATAAACAAACAAATAAACATCATGTCATAAACATAATTAATTTAAACTGACTCAATCTCAATCAATCAACAAATCTGTAATAAACATTAAAATACAATAACTTTTCATCTTCACAGATAAAATCCGTGTTAGCATTACATCGGATGAACAATGACAGTAGCGTTCTAGATTTAGCATAAAAAAAATTAATGACAAAATCATTAATCATTATATCATAATTTGGGGCAATTCCTGAGATTAATATCATACAAGTTGTTTAAGCGATCAGCTATTTTCTGTTCCTGCTCACGCTTCATAGGTGCCGACATGTCAGATAGTTAATTCATCAACCGACACACCAGCATCCAGAAAATTAATTATTTTGACACTTAACAGGCCTAAAATGTATAAAACGCCAGAATATTGAGCTACAAACCAACTAAGCTGTTCTAAAAATATTGCTGATGACACGAAAAAATCTCAGACTTTGGAACCCGGCATAAGTCGCATTTTTCTGCACAAAATTATAAAATGTAGTGTCAATAAAATCATTAATTTCAGTATTGATTATGTTATAAATAAAAATTTGAGTATTATCTCAAATCCCTTGGTATAATCTATCATTTACAGCAATAAACACACATTACCTATTTTCGTCATTTTTAAGGCTATGACTACTTTGACGCTCTTAATCTAATAATTAGATTATGCCAGGATTTCACAGATGGGGTCTCATTTATTAAATTTAATCTATTAAGTTTAAAAGATGTGGAAGTGATCAGCATCATGCCAGAAAACTTGTAATTTTGCACTACATTCAGGACGAATGGCACTCCGAAAGACAGAGCGCCGCCTGTTGGTCAAATGTGTTAACTGAATGTGAATTCATGATGAAACAAGTGTTTCATTAGACTACAACAATAAGTACAGAATGGTGCATTGTGCATTTGGTGTGAGAATTTCATTAAAAAAAAAATATTATCCCTTAGAAAAAAACAAAACCAAACAAACAAAAAACACATTTTACATGAGATCATACAGAATGTTTTTCACATGTGCTTCACCCTATATACGGAGAACCAGATAAAGGAAAAAATTTGGCATGTTTTTTTTTTTTTTTTTTCCCTCGTTCACATATCAATCTTTCATCTTTTGCTCTACAGATATACTCTTAAAAAATTTAGACTAATGTTGTTGACCTTTTGGTGTCTATATGCCAGAGTCCATCTCATCTCCTGTTTCAAAGAACAACAATCCATAAGACCATTATTATTTTCTAATATATCATCCTGACATTTTATTAAAGCCCAGAGATCAGAATGCCAAAGAAATAAATCAGTACACAATTGCACCTTTAACCTCTTAACACTAAAGTGTCATAAACATGAATTCAAGCGCCTCCTCGGGGCATTTTATGTAGTGATGAGCTCCCACACATGCAGTCATTAGGGCGTAATTGGTTGCTCATGCTTCACTGAATCCATAATTTCTCACTGATAGTGAAAAATCAATAAGGATGGCCTCAGGTGAATGATTCTGTTCAGCAGGTATGTTCTGTTATTCAGAGAGTTCCAGTTTATTACCAAGACGCCACCGGCAAACCAAATGTCACTAAGTCTATCCTCTGGTGCTTCTTCTAATCTCATTATCGATCTTCACAGGTGCGTGAAGAGTTGGACACACTCGAGTTTGTTTCACTCCATAGTCATTAATCTCCAAATGAGCTCCAGTTTGGAATAAATAAGCCAGTGACTCAACTATCTCTTTTATTCCTTTTGTTAATTTTCACTTTTATTGAGTCTTTGCTATGAGTGTTAGTTGCTGCCAGTATTGATTTGTAAAATCTGTATATCTCATTTTCTTTATATGACAAATTGTCTCATGATGTATGATACTCTTTGACACCAATTGAATGCTCAAAAGTGTTGATTCATTTTCTCTAACAGCAGCTCTGACAATAATGTGCAGGAAATTGTATTGTGGATCCTCTACATGAATTGATTTAAAAAAAAAAAAAATAAAAATCAGAAGCTTTTAGGGAAAAATAGAAAGAAAAAAAAAAACATGTTACAATAACCTGGTTGCATAAGTGTGCACACCCTTTTATAATTGGGGATGTGGCTGTGTTCAGAATGAACCAATCACATTCAATCACATGTTTAAAAGTAATTATCATGCAGCTGTCAATGAAATTATTCTGATTCTTGGCATCTTCTTGGTTTTATCTAACTGCTGAAGTCAGGGTCCGCAAAGAGCTTACAAAGCCTGTACAGGGTCTCACTGTTGAAAGGAATTGATCAGGAGAGGGGTACCAATATTTTTCTAAAACATTAGATGTACCATAGAGCACTGTGAAGCCCATCATCTACAGGTGGAGAAAATGGAGCACCATAGTGACATCACCAAGAACTGGACGTCCCTCCAAAATTTATAAAAGAAGAGGACAAAAACGTACCAGGGAGGCTTCCAAGAGACCAACAGCAACATTAAAGGAGCTGCAGGAATATCTGACAAGTACTGATTACTCTCTGCATGGGATAACAACGTCTCATATTCTTCACATGTCTGGGCTTGGGGTAGGGAGGCTAGAAGGAAGCCCTTTCTCACAAAAACCATCCAAGCCCAAGAAAACCATGTGGAAAAATGTGCTGTGGTCTGATGAGACCAATTCCAAAAGGTATGTTTGGTACACATCAAAGGAACATCACCAAAAGAACACTATTGGCATTAAAAGGTTTTATGTTTGTATTTATTGAGAGACAAAAGGCACCAAAAGACTCCCCCCCCCCCCCCAACAACAACAACAACAACAGGTTGAAAATTTGTTGTACACTAGCACTGAAGATTATTTTAGTGTACTATCACAGAGCCCAGATGATGGCAGCAAAATGCCACATAAAGTTTTCTCTGAATCTCAAACACCCTCTCTGCCTGTCTGTCTGTCTGTTTGTCTGTCTGTCTTTCTGTGTATCTCTCTCTCTCTCTCTCTCTCTCTCTCTCAGTCTGTGCATTTTCTCTTTTCTGTTCACACATGTATATCTACAAAAATCCTTTAAATCACAAATGTGGTTGCTTATTTACTGATTTTACAACAATTTCCAATACCACGTGATGGTCAAATCATATTTTAAATGCCAGTTATGTAAAGAACTTGTTGCTCAAATTGTTGTCATGGCGACAAAATTATTTGCCCCACAGTACTTCACAGTATCGACTCTTTTGTGGAAAAAAAAAGTTCAGAGACATGGCCACTGTGTGTGTCAATCACAGTAAACTATGTCTGTCAGGCCCATTAAAGGAGATGTGGTCACTGGGTCTGTCAGGCCCATTAAAGGAGGTGTGGTCACTGTGTCTGTCAGGCCCATTAAAGGAGGTGTGGTCACTGTGTCTGTCAGGCCCATTAAAGGAGGTGTGGTCACTGTGTCTGTCAGGCCCATTAAAGGAGGTGTGGTCACTGTGTCTGTCAGGCCCAGTGAAGGGGTGTGTCCTCTCACTTCTAAAAGTTAACACAATTTACACATACATACTCTTTACATACTTGTTTCTTACAACACGGTTAGAGTCTTTAATCAGATTTTTAAAAGTGATTTATGTTGTGAAATAGCAGGTAGAATCATTAGTTACAAAGTTCAAAGGGATCAAAAGTTTGTTGATACCTGACCCAGGTGCTTGTTGAACATCCCAATGCAGATTTAGTCCACCATTTGCCGTTATAATAACTTCCACTCTTCTGGGAAGGCTTTATACAGGATTTTGGGGCGTGGCGTGAGGATTTGAGGTCAGGCACTGATGTCGGGTGAGAAGGTCTGAAGAAGAATAACATTTTGTTTGTCCAAGATTGCTGCTACATGAACAAAACATCATGGTATAGCTGAATGCTGCAACATTATAGTTATATATAGACTATAATGTTGCAGCATTCAGCTATACAGCAACATTATAGTTATATATATAGACTATAATGTTGCAGCATTCAGCTATACCATGATGTTTTGTTCATGTTTACAGAAGACACTGTGTCCTTAACACATCAGTAAGTATGTGTAACATTACTGAAGAACTGGATGTGGTCTGAGACTAATATTTACAGAAATGATTTTGGTTGAGACTTTCATTACTTGTTAGATACATAAGCCTCATAGCTCCTGTGTAAAGCTAAAAAATTAGATACTGGGTATGAAACATGTCTCGGCTGATTGACTACATTTGACTACACAAGAGGAAAATTGTTGAAAATCGAATGTTGTTAAAATTGCTTGATGTTTGGCTGCTTAAATTTTCCACCATTTCCATCATTATGCATATTGAAGTTGTTTTTTCCCACAAGTTTTGTAAAATGGAGTTTGTCTGCGCTTTAAGGAATGAAATGTGCTATATTTAACAACAACAAAAAAAAGATGGATAAAATGAAACCGAGACTGAGCCATACAGAGAACAAACATTTCAGCTTGAGTTTTGCTGATTTTGAGAGACCGTGCCACAAAATTGTCTTTTGTGTTGCACAAAGGTGATTGTCTCAGAATCCCTGTATGAAATGTTTCTTTCCAAATTTTGTGCTGTGCTACATCAGAAACGCAGGCTTTTGAACTGAGCTGATAAAAAGCCGGATGTTCCCTCTCCTCTTTAGTCCTCTTTAGTTTAGACAACACGGCATCCATGGCTTCCAAAAAGAATTTTAAATTTCGATTCGTCTGACCACAGAACAGTTTTCCTCTTTGCCTTGGTCCATTTTAAATGAGCTTTGGCCGAAAGAAAGACGGTGGCATTTCTGTATCATGTTCACATATGGCTTCTTCTTTGCATGATAGAGTTTTAACCAGCATTTATGGATGGCACGGAGAACTGTGTTCAGAGACAATGAGTTCTGGAGGTGTTTCTGAACCCATGCAGTGATTTACATTACAGAATCAGGCCTGTTTTTAATGCAGTGCCACCTGACGGCCCGGAGATCACGGACATGCGATACTGATTTTCACCCTTGTCCCTTATGCACATATTTCTCCAGATTCTCAGAATCATTTGATGATATTACGTACTGTAGATGATGAGACATTCATAGTCTTCATGATTTTACATTGAGAAACATTATTCTGAAATTGTCCCACAAATTGTAGATGCAGTTTTTCGCAGATTGATGAACCTCTACCCATCTTTACTTCTGAAAGACTCCGCCTCTCTAAGGTACTCTTTTTATACCCAATCATCTTACTGACCTGTTCCCAATTAACCTCCGGCTTTCTTTTTTACTAACACTTACTTTTCCAGCCTTTTATTTTTTTTCTTAAAATGGTACATTTACTCTGTTAAAACATTTGATATGTTTTCCATGTTCTATTGTGAATAACGTATGGATTTATTTGATCATTGCATTCTGTTTTTATTTACATTTATTTACATTTGACACAGCGTCCCAAATTTTTTGGAGTTGGGGTTGTACAATATAACAATGTTCTCTGTTTAAACAGTGGTTAAACGTTGTTTTAGACTTTTAAGAATGTAAATATGAAGTGAGACTTAGATAAACATAGATTACACCTCAGAAGATGTGCATTAATTTTGACACGCACAGCTCAGATAGTAGTTCGGCTGTAACGTGAACGAGGATTATGTTAACGCGCTTGCACTAATACAAGTTAATAGCTATTGTTTCTATAGTAACAGCTCACAGAGCTGAGTTCTTTCAGCTGTGGGAGGAGTTAATTTCTGGGCTGGATAAATGTAAGCAAAATGTTGAACCGAAGCAACTGGTGAGATCAGTTAGCAATTGTGATATTTTTCTCAAGCATAGTTGATATGATTTGGTTATTACACGTCTGTGGGACATTTGAAAACAACAAACTGCGCTTTCAGATGCGATTTTCCAGACATCAGATCAATGAGAAATTAAGGATTATCAGATCAAATCAATCAGATTAATGACGTCTGCCACATTTATTCAAAACAATCCATAAGTATTATCTTCTGTTTACTTCTTAGCCTGTCTATACCAACACTTATTTACTTACTTTCTTTTTTTAAAAAATCTATATTTTTTTTCTATATTTCAGATTTAGCTCTACATGCATACACTGCACTGTGTTGTAGATGTGAATAATTTGTTCAGGCTCCATTCACAGGGGTTTTAGATGGAGTTGTGTATAAAACCACGGTGTGTAGCCACGTAGTACGTTTTATTGCTAAACATGCTTTAAAAGAACGGATGCAGCAGATATCTAATCTACACGTGAGGCGATTTAATCAAGAATCCATTCCAGCTTTTAATAACGCAGCGCTTAACAGTGTGGGAAATGGTGAGAGGTGATCATGACGTATCTTTATTAACGATCGTGTTTCACTGCAGAAGAAGCACAGATACTCAAAGCTCAATTCTTAAAACCACAAATGCCTTCTTTTTTGATACACAAAAGGTGATAGAGTTCAAAAGACCGCAGTCCCAATAAACCGGCAAACAATTTCAGGAAGCGTTGATGGTTAGATGTTCGAAAATTGAGTGTAAGCGGTTGGGAAAAGCCACGATAGCATCCCGATTCTGTAATGAAATTCTGTAATGAAGTTGCCAGAGTAAGCTGGCAGAAACATAACGGCTCATTTCCTTCGACGGCGAGCATACAAGGCGCATGCCTTGTTTACGCTGAGAGACATCACACATATAAATCTACAGAAAAGGGTGTGCAATATTCATATGTGAGTATTCGAACGTTGAGAGATAAATACAGTGTGTATAGAGTTGAAACGGAAAGGCGAGGGAAAAAATGCACAGGTGATATAAGATAGAAGATAGAGAGAGAAAATTCATAGAACTCGAGACAGTGTTTGATCAGTGAAAAGCACACTTTCTATTAGCAGTGCAGTTCCTCTTGGCGTCCATTGATCGCTCGGCAGTTTGAATAAACGCAAGGACTTTCCATATAAATTCACTCCTGACTGTTAAAAATGTAACAAATAAAATGACCTTCAGTTGACATTGAAGGACACGCCAATAACAAACTTTTCGCCAGATGAAAAAGACTGCCTTTGAGACATTATCTACTTAGTACTATTAGTAATGCAGATATGTACAGTTCATAGAAACATCAGGAATACAGCTTTTAAAATAGTGGAAACACAGGTGTCTGTTATTGAAGTTTATATTTGTGTGTGTTGCACGGTGGCTTAGCGGTTAGCATGTTCGCCTCACATGGGTTGGGGTTCGATTCCCACCATGGCCCTTTGTGTGTGGAGTTTGCATGTTCTCCCCGTGCTGTGGGGGTTTCCTCCCCCAGTCCAAAGACATGCACGGTAGGCTGATTGACGTGCCCAAAGTGTCCGTAGTCTATGAATGTGTGTGTGAGTGTGCCCTGCAATGGAATGGCACAGGGTGAACCCTGCCTTGTGCCTGATGCCCCTTGGGATAGGCTCCAGGTTTCCCTGTGACCCTGAAAAGGATAAGTGGTATAGAAGATGGATGGATTTGTGTGTGTGTTCTGTTATATCTATTGTTTAATTATGGCTTCTGTAGGAGATCCACAGCCAATCACACGCATTTATGTAAATGATATAGTTGAAGAAACTCATCTAGAAAATAAAAAGAACTTTAACACTTTTCTAGGTTTTCCATTTCTTTTACCCGCTCGTGTCTGATTAACGATGTGCTGACATGACTTGTACAAAATAAAATAAAAAACGATGATGGAAACAACGTTTAAAGACGACTGCGAAAGTACGTGTTTATTCTCTGCTTCAGTTTTGTGTAGCTGAACCCACAAACTTTAGAAGAATACTCCTGATCATGGGGATTTGTAAACCTGCAGTTAAATGAGCTTAAACCTCAGGCCACTGAGAGACATTCCATGTTGCCGAAGTTTAAAAATCTAATCAAATATGATGATCAGCACAATCTCTGCCCAAGGCTTTTTTTTTTTATTTGTAGGAAATATTTGTGTAAGAGCTGAGAAGGGAAAGAGCGAGCGAGAAAGAAAGAGTGAGATATGATTTTCTACCATACTGAGGCTCATTTCACCTGACAGATAAAGAAAAGAAAAAAAAAAACCCTGAAATCTGCCACACATGGAGTCAAATCCATGGCTGCACATTTCCGCTGCTTTTGGCCTTCATCTGCAGGCTGTGCACGTCGGCGGAGCAGCAGGAGCGTCTGCGCAGCGGGGAGCCTGATAGCTGTTAGCTGCTGGCTCGGAGAGAATCAGCCTCCTGACTGCATGGTGTTCATGATTGCCGCTATCTGAGCAGGTTTCTGTGTTGGGGTCATGCGCCTATAACAACCCCATCCAGTGCTGTGTGCAGGGGTCCTGCGGGTCCTAAAAGAACCTGGGAATTATGGAATGGTTTTCCAGCTATGGCAGGATGTATAGAAAGTGAAGAGCTGGAAAGAAACGGAAAACCTTTCATGTGTCTTTCTGGGTTTTTTAATCCTGTTATTGTGTTCATGACTTTTCTTATTGTGTGTCATTCATATGTGTATGAAACTGAAACATTGTAAAATTGTGTTTAATTGTGGTTTGACGGGTCATTGTCTATAGAAATCGTAACATATAATGGAAAGCGGTTTATAATAGCACTAACTCTGCTCTGTTTGTGTTTTGCTTTAAATCATGGAAAAGGTGAAATGACTTATCTATAAATACTTATCTATATGTTTCATAGCTTTATGTGTAAAGAAAAACAAAAACCACAAGTAGAAACAACTTGCATTTACAATCTCCAATATTACAATACTCTCCTTGTTGAAATTTTCCACAAGACACCTACATTTTCTGTAATATTAGCCTCATTCGTAGGAGAATATCATGAACTCTGTGCAACAGTTCAGGCTCTGCTGCTTCAAAGGTGGCAGGTTTGTTTGAGTTTTATTATTTTTTTATTATTATCAAAAGTTATCAAATCAGCTTTTGGCTATTCCTGACATATTAAAGGAAATAACCAGATTGCAGGATTGCAGGCCAAAAAGTCAAAATCTGATATTCTAACTTGGGAAACAGAGCCGCAGGAAATGTGCAGAGCTCATATTGCAGTTTCAAAGCGAGTGTGTCCTACACAACTTTCACACAGATGCCTGAAAGTTTTTTTTTTTTTTTTCAGGATTAAAGTGTGCTGAATGCCCGAATTTACTTTACAAAAGTACCTAGTTTCCACATTTTGCAACTTGTCAGGATCCTTGTGTGCATTGTGTGTCCCTGAGTCATGATAGCAACAAACTAATATCTTGTAAAATAAGCAAGTAAAATGATAGTTTCTTAATATTGAACATAATGATAATTTAGTTTTATGATAAAAAGTTGCTTAACAATATAAATAAATACTGCAGTATCATTTTATAAGATATTAATGCAGTTCTTATGAATGTATCATGAAGGCCCAAAGTACACTGGCTGTGGCTGCGGCTGTGGCTCAGGTGGTAGAGCGGGTTGTCCATTAATCGTAGGGTTGGCGGTTCGATTCATGGCCCGCATGACTCCACATGCCGAAGTGTCCTTGGGCAAGACACTGAACCCCAAGTTGCTCCCGATAGCAAGTTAGCACCTTGCATGGCAGCTCTACTACCATTGGTGCGTGAGTGTGTGTGTGAATGGGTGAATGAGGCACAGTGTAAAGCGCTTTGGATAAAAGCGCTATATAAGTGTGCCATTTATAGTGCTGTGAAAAGTATTTGACCTCATCCTGATTTCTATTTTGTTTTTGTGTATATAATGTACTAAATAGTTTCAGATATTCAAACAAAATACAACATAAAACAAAGGCAACCTGATTAAACACACAATGCAGCTTTTTTTTTATTGAAGCAAAAAAAAAGTTATCAACACCTATCGCCAAAGTGAAAAACTAACTGACGCCTTAAATTTAAAACCTAGTTGTACGACCTTTAGCAGCAATAACTGCAACCAAATGCTTTCGATAGCTGGAGTTCAGTCTTTCACTTACTTCTAGGACTACAACTTAGTCCTATGCTTTGGATTGCTCTCTTGCTGCATAATCCAGTTGCACTTGAGTTTCAGCTGAAGAGCGGACATTCTCCTTCAGGTTTTCTTCTAGAGAGCAGAATTCATGTTTCCCTCAATTATTGCAAGTTGCCCAGGCCCTGAAGCAGCAAAGCATCCCCACACCATCACATTTCCTCCACCATGCTTGACCGCAGGTACGATGTTCTTTTTGTGGAATTCTGTGTTTACGCCAGATGTAATGGGACTCCTGTCTTCCAAACAGTTCCACTTTCAACTCATCAGCCAACAGAACATTCTCCCAAAAGGTTTGAGGATCATCAAGGTGTGTTTTAGCAAAATTCAGACGAGCCTTAATGTTCTTTTGGGTTAGCAGTGGTTTTCACCTCGCCACTCTTCCATGGAGCCGTTTTTGCCCAGTGTCTTTCTGATAGTGGAGTCATGAACAGTAACCTTTATTGATACAAGACAAGCCTGTAGGTCCTTTGATGTTGTCCTTGGCTCTTTTGTGACTTTCTTGATGAGTCATCGCTGTGCTCTTGTAGGAATTTTGGAAGTTCAGCCACTTCGGTTTTTCCATTTAAAGATAATGGCTCTCACTGTGGTTCTTTGGAGTCCCAGAGCCTTTGAAATAGCTTTGTAACCCTTCCCAGACTGATGTATTTCAATCACCTTCTTCCTCTTCATTTCTGGAATTTCTTTCACCTTTGGCATAGTGTATTACTGAGTAAGACCTTTTAACCAACTTCATACTGTTGAAAAACTTTTATTTAAGCGTTGATTTGATTGAACAGGGTTTGCAGTAATCAGGTCTGGTTGCGTCTAGTCCAGCTGAACCCCATTATTAATGCAGTTTCATAGATTTGGGGAATTAGTAACTACGGGGGCAAATACATTTTCACACAGGCCCAGTTGGTATTGGATAACTTTTTGGCTTCATTAAATAACATTATCTTTTAAAAAACTATTTTGTGTTTACTCATGTTGCCTTTGTTTTATTTTAGATTTTGTTTTCATTTCTGAAACAATTTAGTATGAGACATACACAAAAACAGAAGAAATGAGAAGAACTGTCAGAGTAGCACATAATTCTGTAGTTATATATGATGTCTTTATGCTAATGTGTGCAAATTCAGTATTACATCTTTGCTGCTCAATGCTCTGAATACGATACATTACTGCTTGCATACGGTTAGAAATAAGGGCATCTCTGCCACTCTTGGTTTCAGGACAGGACGTTTGTTTCTTTTCGAAAAAGAAGCAAACTATTTCCCAGAGTAAGGAATAATAAGTAGGGGAAAATGTTCTGTACTTTTGTGACAGCCTGGTAAGCCCTCTGAGGTGTTTAGATGGGCACGTAACAGCCTCTAGCCTCTATAGCAAGAAATACAGGCTGCCTGGAGAGCTTTTTGTGCTGGATGTTACTCCCATTTTTGTAATTTACTGTGATTTGATGTACTGTAAAGATACTTGACACGGTGGTGTGAAAGACAGTGAATGAATATGTGAAGTGGACCAGGAACAAGTGGTACAGAAACCTGCAGGATGTCATCCACACACACTCACACACACAAGGGTAAGAAAGAGCTCCGGGTGGAAATATCCTCCTCCTTTATTCTGCCATTTGTCCCTATAACACCTTCATCTCTTCGAGTAAGGTTATCTTTGGCCACCTGATTCACAAGTTGGCTTTCGTTCTGATTTTGTTGGCGCCTCCTGATGACTTTGGTTATTTCTGAGATGAGCTGTCGCACCTCTCTTGATTCAGCCGAGTGTGTTGGGCTGATGAGCTGGACACACTCTTCGAGATTGCTTCTGGCTGAACCTGACCCACCACCACGTCTCACCTCACAAACCACAGATACGTTTTTTTTTCTTTTTTTCCATCTAATCATACAGGCCATTTTCTGAAGAATGGCGACTGGGAGAAAAAAAAAAAATCATGACTCATTCATCCAGCATATAAAGGATCCCAGAGTTCTATGCTGTGCTTCATAAGCCTTACCTTGCATTTGTGTCGCTTGTAGTTTATCTCTTGTGGACATGTACTGTAGCAAGCACTACTGTTAGTGCTCTTCAACGTGAATCGACCATCCAGCATTTTTTTTTTCAGTTCCAATGAGAAATTTTATGTGCTAGCATTTGTATTAGCTTCGTTAGCAGATATGTACATTCACCAGAGACACAATGATGTCTGCTACCTCTTTCCAAGCTTTTTTCTTTGTCTCTATACACATTGTATATGGCAAGATGAGATGAAACGATGGTTATAAATGTTTACAATTTTTAATTTTTGCACGTCAAACAATAAATGGGAACTGATTGCAGGTAAGAAATAAAGTTGTGAGTGGGAAACTGAAGAAACGTTGGACCAGACACGCCATAGGTTTGGTCCAATCTAATTTGCGTAGAATTGAGAAACTCAACTCACATGTCACTTGCTGAAATTGTGGCTCCTTGTTGTGCATGACTGGTCACCTGTACCTTTATTGCTTGCTAGTGTGAACACCAGGTTACAGTAACCACAGATCTCTCAAGGGTCCTGTTTATTTTTTTAGATCGAGTGTTCTGCCACTTCACTCACCTGATGAAAAAAAAAAAAAACTATTTAATTTGCAGATTCCTCCTCAAGTGATTTTTTTTTTTTTTTTTTTTTTACTTCAGCTTTTTAGACTTTAATTTGCTTTCAGACTTTTGTTTCGCTCGCCTGAGTTCTACTGCTGTTTATGCTCTTTATTTAGACTATTGTTCGGATTTCTTTCTTCATTGCTCATTATTTTCCTTGATGAAAAGTGTTTTGAGAGCGAGAGAGAGAGAGAGAGAGAGAGAGAGTGCTGGCAGAGGCTTGTGAAGGCCCCACAGGTGCCAGACATGCTTCTATCTTTCTCTCTCTGTTTATGCTTGAGAGATTCCTCAGGGCAGGTATGGAAAGGGAGGAAGAATTAGTCAGGGATTGTGGAGCTTGCCTCTCTCTATCTTTCCCCCCAGAAATATAGGTTCTCATCACAATTATAGCTTCCTACACCATGTTGGCAGTACAGCTATTGTTCATCCAGGAGACGACCAGACTCTGTGTTTTGTTTTTTTTTTCTCCCTCTCTACAGGCAAGGAGTAAAGTACCTCAGAGTACAATCTTATTTAAGTAAAAGGTTATGGGTTCCTAATGGCTTCTTTGGTTTGATCCTCTGGGTAAATTCTTAGAACTCATATGTATAACTCTACAATAAGGATTTCCCTTTCAGAGAGGGTTCCATGAAGAATTTCTTCAGAAGATAAGTAAGGAATAAAACACTTAGACGGTGCTATTATCGGAAATTAAATCAACTATGGTGTGTTGTGATGAAGCAGAGTTACTGTTCCAGCTGGAATTGGATTATTTTCCAATAACACCACATCACAAATTGTTTTATTCATCTGACACTACAGCAGTTTGCTAATGTTTAGAATTTTTTATTCATTCAAGAATGACACGTCAAACTCTTTATCCGTTTATAGTTACATCTAATGTTGTGGAACAGCCATAAAAAGGTTTGTTCCTGTTCTCACCTACTGTATGTTATAACAGTCATCCCATCATCAACTTTTCTTTGTTTCCTCTCTTTTGAAGTTACAGAGAAATCTATCCTGAAGACGTTCTCGTGTCAGAAAAAAAAAAAGACAGTTCCAACGTGCTGACACTGGAGACTCCTTCCATAAATAAATGTTTCCTCACATAAAACTTCACAATATCAAAGATTATATTCTGTAAATTCTGCTTACATCCCTGTATAAGTTAATGTAACATATTACAAGGAGAGCATTAAGATAAACCTTGCAGCTGTACAAGTACTGCCAGAACTGATCTTTTAGGAAATTTGTCAACACCTTCTGACCAATCAGAATCGAGAATTTCACAAGTTCCACAGCATCCCTCGGATTTTTTGCTTAAAGGCTTACAGCGTGCTGCGAACAGCGTTCACTTCTGGTTCTCTGTTGTTAGCTAAGCTATCATAGCTGGATTCCCAGTTGCACTATGTTTAGCGCATTAAGCACTTTACGCTGCCATTATGGCTCTCTGCTCCTGCTGCTTAATGCAATGCTTGTGCCAGATCCTGATGCGCAGCCCCCTGCTGTGCATCCTCCTGCCCTTCAGACACACCCTTATACACCACCGCTGTTTGATTTCTTCTTCTTCTATCACATGCAATTCACTTTCTAAGACCTCCCAGAGAGATTTTGCTCTTCCTAAGAGCTTCTGCCCTGATTTATAAGTGGCTGTCTGCCATCTTATTCGTCGATGTGGGTCATTGAGTAATTACGGAGCTAACAAAAGGTCTAGAGTTAATTATAGATGAGGTACTGGCATCTGGAGTCTGTCATCTCTCAACATGACGGCGGAAAAAGTGACAAACCTTAAAAAAGCAAGCCATGATGAGACTCGGAGACATTGACGGGAGGCTAAACATAGGAAGACCACAGGAGTGGGTGATTCAATTAGATTAAAAGAACAATTCAGGCAGAATCATCATCAAATGATCGGTCAAACAGAGCAATAAAGGACAAAAGGGGATAAAAAATAGAATGTAAAGGCAAAACATTGTAAAGAAGTTGGGTGACTGAGCTCTTATGCTACATTTGCCTAAAGGTCTTAACTTGTAATTTCAGTCCTCCGACTAAAAATTAGAAAGTCCTCTGAACTCGCAATGGTTTCCTCTACTCCGAGTTCGACAAATGACATCGAGGAAGCGATGGCTTGTGGATCGGTGGTGAATCCAGATGTTATACAGATATACAGAATATGAGGAGCAATAAACAGATGCAGATATAGATACTGGTATTGTGGCATTGCATTACACTCCTACTTGTTAAGTTATTCGTGTTCATTTCACGCTATAAGTGTGCGTGTGAGAGAAAGAGATCTAAATTGGACACTAAAGAGTGACTACGAGGACATGGTCGGCTCTCGTGTCCTGTAAAATCTTGTTCACTCAAAGCACAGCATGTGTGGAACAAACATAGGACAGTGTGATTAATCACCACTTTCACACTCACACTCACACAGTCTCTCTCTTTCTCTTGCTCTCATACACACACACACACACACACACCCTGCAGTGATGCCATAACCCAGCACTGAACTAAGACAAAGACAGAGGGGCTCTGCTCCACAGACACACGCTGAGGCTAGCGTCATGCTCCATCTCACTCACACACCAGTTGTACTTACACTTGTAGGAGAGATGGATCACACACGCTGCATAAACGGAGCATCTTTAGTTAGTTAGTTATAGTTACATTTATAGAGCACTTTACATAGTATGGGGTCGGGAAGGGGGGGGGGGTATCTCCTCATCCACCACGAGTGTGTAGCATTCACCTGGATGATTCGACGGCAGCCATAGCGCGCCAGAACGCCCACCACACACCAGCTATTAATGGAGAGGAGAGGAGAGTGATGTAGCCAATTCAGGGATGAGGATTATTAAGGGGCCATGATAGATAAAAGCCAATGGGGGAATTTCGCCAGGACACCAGTGAAAAAAGGTAGTGCTGTTTTTACAGTATAATGCTCCTGTCACTATACTGGGGCATTAGGACCCACACAGACCACAGGGTGAGCACCCACCGGTGGCCTCACTAATACCAGGACCCCCATCCAGGTACTGGCCAGGCTCAAGCTTGTTCAGCTTCAGTGGGAAGCCAGGCAAGATCTACAGGGAGATATGGCTCTGGCCCAACACACAGCTAATATCTCTGTCTTGTTCACACACTTATTGTACAATATTATAAAGTACATTTGAACTTTAATGAAAATGATGAAGATAAATGATGATTTTTATCATGCAAGCGCTGCTCTGGATATTATTTAAGAACAAAGATCAGCTGATCCATTGATTAAAGGATTTAAATAATCTACATGTAATGTTAGACAACATTAAATGTAGTGTATAAAAAGTCTGACCGTGAAGCGAACAAACAAACAAACAAACAAAACCCTGCAAAAAACTGTAACTGTTGGCACATTGCTGTGGTACACGAGGAATAAAACATGAATTTAATGGAAAATAATCAGCTTCAGGGTGTTAACAGTAACTCATCTTAACCGTCCTGTCATTGATTATTTTCCTATAACAGCACACATCCACATGTTTTATTCCTTAAAATTAGGTTGTCTAAGTTTCTCTCTCAATTCCTTCTAATCATTAGTGTACAAACTTGTTTAAATAAATAAATAAATAAATAAAAAGGGGGTGAAAAATATATTACCACATACTGTACGCGGCTTAGCTGTTGTTCAGAAATCCACCTAATTAATGGCATCTCAGCTTTATTATCGCAGGATTCTGAATCACTTGTCAGTTTCATTGGGATTATTGGCTGTGGAAGTGGGATGATTGTGAAAAATAGCCGCAGGACAAAAGCATGCTGCTCAAGACACACTCGTTTTGTGAATCTGAAATCAGAAACCGTGCTTCTTACTTTTCTGATCTTTCTGACACTGTTACAGCATCTTCAACAGCTGCAATAGCTATCAGATCCTCTTGTTGTTATTGTTTTTGTATCCCACTCACACCAAAGTGCCTTGCAGCAGTTCAGGGGGGAAAAAATAAATAAATAAATAAATAAATAAATAAAATCTAAGAGAAGCAGAAGCCGAGCTGTCGTGGACTGAATGCAGTTACATCAGCAATGTTTGATGTTTTATTTACAGCAGAACGTAGGCAGCAGATTAGCACTTAACAACCTCGGTAAACACATGCTGTCGCTGGTAAACAGGTCCAAAGACAAACACTTCACTTTATGACACTTTATTTCTTCATTTTATTTACGTGGAGAATAAATACACATTACTGCTTCACCTGCATCTGACTGCCATCTTCTCTCAAGCGTTCCCATACTCCCTGTGCATGTCATGTGGTTTCTTAACATCTACTTTTTGTTCAGTTTTGGAAAAACAGCAGTAGACGTATTCCCATAAACCTGAAACAAGTCACTTTTCACTACAGAGCGCACCAGTTCAGGAGTCTGCCACTTTGTAGTACAGAGGGTTTGTTATAGATTTTCTAAAATGAAATACAAGAATTTTTCACAAAGTGGAGCATCAGAAGTTGTCCAGTACAACACACACCAACATATAAGCTCTTGCAGAAATAGAACGGGTTTAAAGAATAAACAGTAGCTATTTTTCAAACTAGAAGGAATTGAACAAGATTGTGAACACTTATCTCAAAAATGTTGGCAAATAATGAAACTTTAGCATTTTTATAACATAAGCACTGTTATGTAGTCCAGTTGTAAAAAGGATAGAAATCTTGACAAATAAAAATATTTCTAGATTTTTTAATTTTATTATTATTATTATTATTATTATTATTATTATTATTATTATTATTATTATTTAAAAAAATTTGCAGTAAACAATAAACAAACAAATTTAAAAAATATTTTTAGATAAACATCTGTTGGTATAATTCTGTAGATGGTGTGCTCTTATATATATATATATATATATATATATATATATATATATATTTTTTTTTTTAAGGGTTCCTCCACAAAAAGGTTCTACATATAACTTTTATGGGCAAAAATTTATACTTTTGGTTCAAAAAAGAGAAACTCTGGCTGAGGGGTGTGTAGAGCTGAAAACATTATAAAACTTATAAAAAAGTTCATTCATTTATTGATCAGAAAAAAAAAAAACACAAAACATGCAGAAATCTCAAAATCAATCAAGCACATAATGAAGCACAGCAGTAAATAATGATTTGGTAATTGTATACATCCAGAGTTTGTTTTTTCTAATTGTTCTTTAATCCAAATCTTCAGAACACACGGAAACACATCTCTGTCTGTTGGTTCAGTTTGTGTCGGTTTAGCAGCTCTCATCTACAAAAAAAGGATGAATCCAAAAATCCTAAACACACGGCATGTTTGATTCACTTCCTGCAGTTGAGTCGATTCAGAGTCAAATCGAATCGAGTCGAATCGCTTTCTCACTGCAATTGTGTTCACGCAGATCTCTATAGGACCCGAGTGTGATTGCCACATTGAGGGAGAAAACACACCAGGGTTCCAGTTCTATCGATTAAACGCTGCATATGTCAATATGTCAGCATTTCATTTAATACTGGTTTTTGTGTCCCTATTATTCTGGTTATGTTAAAGTGCCAGAAAACGAATCTCCATAGCAACACAGCCCAGCGCTCTCATTCGGATTTCTTCAGCAGTCATACAACATCAGAAACGCCTCGGCTGCTACCATGGTGACGGCGCACAGACGCTGATAAACATCACGAGGACGTCTGACGTGTGTGTTTAAACCACAGCACCACGCAGACGAGCTTGGACGACTTTTATACTCAGAATATTAGAATATTACAAGGTGCGTTACATTGTGATGCTCAGAGAGCACAGTTTTCAGCCCATTGAGGTGATAACAGAGCTAAAGCCCATTGTTCCAATATTGCAATATGGAGTTGTGGGCGACATTGTAGAGCTTCCTGAGGAAAACACGCTAGTGGGTTAGCATGAGTCATGCTTTCTATAATTCATATGTGCATACAGATTAGCGTGTAACATTGCGTACTCTTCCTAAAAAGTGAAAGAACACAGCATTAACGCTTCCTTCATTCCCAGCATGCAGCATAATGTCTGAAATAAATTTTATTATTGTACTTTTTTTTTCCCCAGAAACCCTGCATTTTCAACAGAAAAAAAATCTTAATTTTTCTGTTTTAGGTTGTTGACAATTTTTTAATTATTATTATTTACAAAGAATGAACAACAAGAAACAAAGAAAAAAAGGAAGAAAGTTTAGATGATCAATTGCTGGTTAAATTGATAATTCCACCAAATAAAAAGAAATGGAGAGAAAACGGTCTGTGTCGGTCACGTTCATTCATTTTTGGTTTCAAAATTGAAAAACTAAATACAAACGACGATGCTTTCATTAAATTTTTGCTTTAATATTGAAAATTAAATGACTAATTAACTATGTTTAAAACCCACTTTTGCTCAAAAATGCAAACGATTTCAAATATGCCTCATTTTATAGTTTTTTGGCGTCTTAATTTTTGAGTTTTTTTCATTTTGTGGCATGCTTGCTTAACCCAGATGTTATTTAATTAACTGAAAAACGAGCGTAAACGGTCCGTGCGCTTTGTAAACACGTTGGCTTCCCTCAGAGACGATCATTATGAGCAAGAGGGTTACAATAAGGGAGGATGACATGTCCACCGAGAGTTTTTTTTCAGGTGCTACTTATTAACAATCTAATTACTGCAGGTGTTAAAAGCATCATATGGGTATTGGTAGCTCAGTGGTTAAGACATTGGGGGCTACTAGTTGGTCATGAGTTCAAACCCCAGCACTACCACTGCCACTGTTGGGCTGCCCCAGCTGCCACTGTTGGGCTGCCCCAGCTGCCACTATGGGCCTTTGGGCAAGGCCCTTAACCCTCAACTGCTCACGTATAAACGAGATAAATGTAAGTCACTCTGGATAAGAGCGTCTGCCAAATGCCATTAATGTAAATGTCATGAAGTGCTAGCTAGCTAGTGTCAATAGAGCAGGGTACGATGTAGGTTGAATTAAAACGTGTGCAAAATGAAAAGTAATCCTCATGGATTTTCTTTAGACATCCACCGTCTGCCAACACATTGGGAATGCCTTTCCCTAGAGCAGCAATAAGTTCAAATTAGAATGGTTGGTATTAAACAACTCTTGCTTTTGCTTTAATAAAGTTTCTTTCAGCATACCTGGAATCCTGTGTTCATTCCAAGCTTGCACAACTCTACTCATGCCAAGAAGGCACGTGAAGTTGGAGAAGCAGTATCTGACAAGATTGTCCTCCATGTCCAAGATTTCCTGGTCAACTAGCTCTAGTGCTGACTTGAGTGGATAATTAACTCTATTACTGATCTCTGGCCACATCCTTTCAACTGTGTGGTGCTGTTCCTGTTAAAGGACAAGAACATTGCTTAAAACAATCTGCATACTTCATTATTTTATATGTGCTTAGCTGCTGCAAAATATTAGAAAATGATCTTTTCACAGTTGCTTAAGTAAATAGAGCCAATACCTAAGTTGATTGTGTTTGCATGTAGGTTTTGTCTTTCTTGATTGTTTCCATATCCGGCAAACTTTTCTTGAATGAATAAGGATAAGTAAAATTCTTTCCCATGGTCCAGTCTTAATTGGTCCCACATTCCATGGTTGACAATTGCAGATCTGGGGGGAAGAAAAAATATATGAGAATTGCTCACCTGTAAACGTCCTTGTAAATTAAAAGATTGTTCTTTATTCACTGTGGTTACCGTAGAACTTCTAGAAAGCTAGAACTGTTAACATCCAAAGGACCCTTAGTGTGTAGAAGGAAACCAAAATGTATTAGCTTAAGAACTTTTTACTTATATTTTGGAATTGGTTCTGGGGTCAGATTTGCAGCTACATTTATTAGATTTGGTTCGTTTGAAAGGTGCTTTACTTGGTTATCACTGGGGAAAAGAAAGACATAAAGAAGAAGAAATGGTACATTTTACCAGAGAATTTGCCTGTGTGGATATGATGGGTCAGTCAGTGTAGGAGTGAAAGTTGGAAGCAAAAATAGGTGTTGTTAAAAGTTTGAGGAAGATGTGAGAAAATCTAAACATGTATTATATAAAAATGCATTATATAAAACTCCCCCCCCCCCCCCAACAGTTTGTATTTCGATAGTTTAGAGTTAGAGATGTGTACTTCTTCCTCAGCAATTAAGCATTTCATATCTTTGTGCTTGTTCATTTTTTTTAAAGGGCATTAACTGCATCTTAAAAAGAGAAAACATGAAATGTGTCTTTAGCTGAATTCGTGTAGGAAATAAGGGAATGTCTAACAATGACAAATTTCCTAATATCCATACATTTTCCAAAATCCATTTGTATATAGGTTGCTTGATAAGTAGCAAACATACAAATTCATCACCAGTCATATTAAAGCTTATGGTGCAAAAAAATGAAAGAAAATAAGTATGAAAAAACAACCTACCAATATCAGGAGTTTGAGTTAAGCAATCCGGTCATGATGTGTCGCAACCGAATGAGTCGGCTCTTTTAGGTGAATGTTAGGAGGAGGTAAACGGTTACCCTTTTTTTTTTTTTTTTTTCCTTTTAATAGATTTTGTAAATTGCAATGCAAATCTTCCATCCATCCATCTTCTGTACCACTTATCCTACACAGGGTCCCCCCCCCCCCCCGCCCCCCCGCGGAAAGTAATGTTATCTTGTTAATGAAAATTTCAGCCGCAATAAGAAAAATCACTTCACAATCACGAAATATCTAAAAATGTGTCCAGTTTATGAAAACAAACAGAGAAACAAACAAACCAACAACAACAAAATCAATAAGCCATTTGGGAATCAAAAGAGTCGACTCATATTGGTGAGCCGAGTCAAATAATGTGAGTCACTAAAAGAGCAGAAATTCTGAAGTTAGGTATCCAAATATTACTCAGATGAAGCTTCATTTGCATAAGTAGGTACACGTTTGTAAAAATAAATAAATAAATAAAAAATTCAAAAATACAATCTTCTAATAAAAAAACATATTTAAAACATACTGTACTTGTATGAAAATTAACAATCAACTGACAAAGATTAATTGTGAATCTATTGTTTAAAAAAACAAAACACCAATTCACCTGTACTGCCTTTCCTTAAAAACAACAGACAGGAAACGAATGACATTGAAATCATGGCCGTTATCAGATCAGCCCACCCTCTACAGCACGCCAGCTTGACTATAATATTTTTTCCTATTTGAACGATTAGGAAGAAAATCTTTTATAAAAGGCTGAGTGCTTTTCATCCACGGTGGATAATCTCTTTTCCACCTAAAGGCTAAACACAGGCTTGGGAGATCGCTATCGCTGCCCCGGTGGCTGAAGGAAGATCTTATCACCGTCACCAAAGAGAGGCTCGATTGAACATTAAGCACAGCACCTGATGCTGGGTGTATTGTTTACTCAAACTGACCACATGTTCTTTCTAACAGAGTGGATTTGCACAGTGGAGCACAGCTCTCAGCTACAGCTCAGCGTTGTGAAGAAATGAAGACCCGGAGCCTGAGGCACGGCTAATTCATCATCATTTGACTGCATATTAAGTGGGAGTCTCGCTCGAGATCCGCAGCACTGTTACGTATGCTGAGTCATATCTCATATTGTTAGAGCGGCCTCACTTCACAGGGATCGCTCATTTCCGTTCAATTTGCTGCAGAACTGGTGTGTCGCTGAGTAATGTCTTCTCAAATGCAGACAAAAGGATCTGAATATTTTATTTATGCATGACAAAAATCCTTATTTGTCACCTTTGGAGGGAATTAATTATATTTACCTTTATATTTTTTCCTCTTTTGGATATTTCATGATTGCAATGCTATTTACATCTAGCAACTCTTAACATTTTATAAACATTGAATCAAAAGACAACATGCACTTAAACATTATTATTATTTTTTTATCATAATTTATTTTTAATTTTTTTTTTACAAGATTGATTTGTGGAAAATGGCTGTATTGTGTTCTTATTCCTGTAAGTAACAGGGCTGAGTTATTTATTTATTTTAGCATAAAAATGTAAAAAAAAAAAAAAAAGTAGCTTGCTAACATCCATGCTAATTACATTAAAGACGTTCTAATTATTTATTAAATTGTATTTTAATGCATTTTTAATTAAATCCATTTTTCTCTCAATTAATTTCCTCTATAATTTGGGTAACAAGGTTGTAATTTCAGATTGATTTCGCCAATCAATAATCATTAAAACAATGAGAGAACTGATTTATTTTTCATCTTCCCCTGATCTTCAGGTAATTCAGATGATTCAACTTCCTGTTCAACATGTAATTTGTGGAATATTCCAAATATTTAATAGGGGTGAATATTTTCAACTAACAGTGTTGAGTCAATGAACCAAAATGGACATTTTTCATAACCTATAATATATTACTCATGTATAAGGACGTTCTAAACATGACAAGTTAGAAGGATTTACACTTTAATCCATCCATCCATCCTCTACCACTTACTCCTTCTTCAGGGTCACGGGGAACCTGGAGCCTATCCCAGGGAGCATCGGGCACAAGGCAGGGTACACCCTGGACAGGGTGCCAGTCCATCGCAGGGCACAATCACATATCATTCATACACTACGGACACTTTAGACACACCAATCAGCCTACCATGCATGTCTTTGGACTGGGGGAGGAAACCGGAGTACCCGGAGGAAACCCCCGCAGCACGGGGAGAACATGCAAACTCCACACACACATGGCCCCGACGGGAATTGAACCCCGGACCCTGGAGGTGTGAGGCGACCGTGCTAACCAGTAAGCCACCGTGCGCCCAATTTACACTTCAATGTAAAAGTAAAAACATTTTTTAAAGTAGTTTTATGATTAAATATAAAGATAAGTGTAGTTGTAGGTGGACAGGCAAATGTGATGGCTTTATTAAAGTATTTTAGATAGTTATGTACATACGTTGTTGTGAAAGACACTTTACCTGTGTTTGAAATGTCCTTTACTATTATTTTATATACACACGTGTGTGTAAATGCAATAAGAGTGAGACACAAATGGCACCTCAACTGTGGAATCATGCATTCATGTCTCTCACATCATGACATGTAGTAATAGAAAAGGCCTTGGTGTTGCAGAGTGCTTAGATTTCTTTTCCCATTGTTGTGAACTCTTGAGTTTTAAGACTTTTTTCTTTTAAGACTAAAAATAGTCTCTTTTTTTTTATGGACAATTAAAATCCATCATAATTTGATGAGTGGATCAGTTCCAGCCTGCTGGTCTAATGAAGAAGGCATTGCATCTAAAACAATGCGGTATTCTAGTCTAATTATTTAAAAATTCTATCGAGGATCATTTGCTGTTTTATTTTATTGTTGTTCTTCACAGTGTGTTGACCTACAGCATTTCATCAAATGTGTGAAATGCACTGGTAATTATAACGCTCGAATCATAACCCACACCTTCTGTTTCCTGTGTCATATGGTTTAAATAGAAGGAATTTAAAGATCTGCAAACAAACAATACAGATATTATTCTCTGTAAAGCTGGGATGCTTAATGGACACGGCTGTTAGTGGTTCGCTTATGAGTGTTGTGCCTGAGTGGCATCTCAATCAATTCCTATTTCATCTCCATTTGATTATGTGCTGAATTAAAGACTAATTGGTTTCAAAATGAAAGACTGAAGAATAAATCGTCTTGAGATGAAGTCTGATGTCCGACACTCTCATGCCACCTTTGAAGTGGCTGCAAAGGATTATGGAAAGGAAACTTGGTGACCTCCCCCATCCCCCCCACCCCCACCCCCAACAGTACAACCTAATAATCTATTCTAAAGCCTAGTTGACATTTCCCTCCTGTTTTTCTTTCGTATATACAGTACTGTGCAAAAGTCTTAGGCACCCTATTATTTATTTATTTATTTTTTCAGTACAAACTTTGTTATAGATCATTTTATGGCTTCTAAACGATTGAGTCCGTACAAAAACATTTTAGATTTCCAAACATTAGTTTTCCAGAACAAAATGAAACGATGCAGAAAAATGTTTGTATGTCAGTAATGTCAGAAAGCAGCGTATTACGTAAGAGAAACTTTTCAGACAAAAAACATAATGAAGGCTGCTGGGTTTCGCTGCAAAAATAAGAAGCGAGTGCGACGGTCAAAGTCTCCAGAAGAACCGTGGCTGGTTCTGCAAGACGCTCAATAAAACTCACTAGCTAATTTCCTTATAAAATTGCACACATTGTACCTGAGACTACTCTTTTTTTTTTAAGCATAGGGTAATCTGACCAAATATTGACATTCGTTTATTACTGTTTACTGCTCTTTATAATATTTTTTTAAATGTAGAAACATTTATTTTCTTTATTTTTGAAGGCATCTTTGCTCTATGGGATTTCTTTGCATGTGCCTAAAGGCCTGCTTTACGCCACAATGGCTGTCAATGAGAGTGTTCACACCCACGCGTAAAACGCATGATGCCTAAGCGTCAATTTATTTTTTTTATGCCGAGGGGTTGGCAGACCGATGAGATTTGCGCTTTTGTTCATGTGCCTGGAGCTGCTGAAGTTACACAAAAGTACAACTAGATGGCGCTCAAGAACAAAACTGTCTAATTTTTTTTTTTGGTTTGAAGAATATGCAAGCACCCACCATTTCATCGAGAGTGCATAAATGACATACCTGAAATAAAATGCTCACTGCAAATAAATTTATAAAAATAACAACATGTTTAATACATTTTTTTTTTTTAATGTATGGTATGGAATCCATCAAGTCAGAAGAGAATCTTAAGATGAAGGAGGACTATGAACACAAACATCATGGAACCTTTCCTTCTGTCAGTTTATTAAACAGGTGCTAAAGTTAATAACCACCATTAAGACATCGTTATTCGTGTTTTTTTGTGTCTGAATATGCGTCATCTTTTAGTTACCTCCTGAATATACGTATTGTAGCAAAACCAGGAAACTGGGAACTGAGAAATAAGCAATGCACAAAATACTGCAGCAGTTTTATTTTGAGTGACATCCTCGTTTAATGCCAGGACTCATTTTTATCAGGAGTAATAAGGTTTGGAGTGAACAGTGAGGTCTCCATGTGCCGCCCAGCACTCACTACACAATATAGGCTAATCCAGCTGAATTACGTCTGTCTGAAGAACAGTTAATAATACCCAGTGCTTTTCTGAGTGAGAAAACCTCAGAGGAACCAACTTATGTCTCTTCCAAACTCCTGAACTTGCCCTACCTGACCTCACCTCTCACAATGCTCATTTCTAAACTATTCAGGAATGCTGGACCAGAATGGTGCTGATTTCCAGACACGACTCAACATGTAGCCAAACAGTCAAATGTCCCAAGGCTTGACAAAATGAAATCTCTCTCAGCTTGCCCACAGACTCACTGACTCTTTAAGAGCCATGTCTTAGGGGGCAGAGCTGTAGAAAGTTTACTCCGGGAGCCTTTGAGCCAAACACTCGACTGATTTTGACCTCCCACGACTAAGACGGATGAGGAGACCTCCTTGAACTCCTCCACAGTTCTGAGGTTTGCTGTCTCATTCCCTGGATCCTCTTAATCTAACTTTAGGATCTATCTGCAGACTAGAGTCTAGTGGGTGTCTTTTTGTCCAGAAATGGACATCAACGAATGATTTTAAACATGACTGAGTTCTAGAACTGCACTCACAGAGATTTTCTGAGATTTAATGTGAAGTTAGCAATCTAGCTAGCTTTAATAGTAAATATTATGAACATACTCTATTATATGGCTTAAAATCCTCTCAGAATTGTCAGGTTATTTCATGTTAGCTAGCTGGCTAGTGTTACCAGTATAACACTGGTAACACGAGCCAGTATCACTATTTATTTTGAATTATAAATCCTCTCAGACATGTACGTTTATGTCATTTTTATTTTTTCATTAGCTTGCTAGCGCTACTAGTTATTAGTTAAAAAAAATCTCTCAAAAAACATCTTAGAAATGTCAGTTTAACTTATGTTCGCTAGCTCTAGCAATGAATATACAATGATTTATGCATATATCTTAGATCTTAGTTTTGCTAGCTGACTAGCAGGAGCTGTGAATATTAAAAGATTTATAAAGGCATCTTAGAAATCTATCTTTAAAATACTCAATACTCATACTAAATGTCAAGTGAGCTTAATTTAGCTAGCTGGCTAACATTAACATTGCAGCTTATGGTCATTTATTGCTAGGTTAAAAGTACTCAGAAATGGTTAGCTAATGCTTTCTTCCCTGTCTAGCCGTAGTAGTGGATATTAAACAGCTTATGAATATTTGTCATGTTATCTGTCAGGTAATATTAGCCACAATTATAGATATAAATATCTGAGTTAAATTCTTTTGGACATCTTGTCAGGTGAGCTTTTAGATAGCTGGCTAATGTAAGCAATAGGTATTCTAAAAAAAAAAAAAAAAAAAAACACTATGAAACTCTGTCCTGTTAACTTTACAGAGTGACATCAAATCAACATGACTGTGCACAGCATTGAAAGCAAACACAGGTACTTACCTTTAAATGAGTTATGCTGTATATACACATTTACTTTAAATCAATCAACAGACAGCCATATTCACTTGCTAAATCTAAAACACTGACGATCCAGCTCTGCTGTTTGGGGAGGAAATACGTCACTCATCACTCATAAATATAACCTACAAATCCTGTCAGAAACCCTGCACAGTTAGCTCATTAATATTAGCAGTCAATATTATTAACATGTCTTAATAGGACTTAAACATCCTCAGAGAAATCCTGTCAGATGAGCGCTTTCAAGCTAACTGGCTAACATTAGCAGCAAATGTTATCAGGAGCTATAAATATGACTTTCAGAAATCTTGTCAGATGAGTGTTTTTAGCTAGCTGGCTAATATTAGCTGTCAGCATTATTAATACGTCTAAATCTGTCTAAATGCTGTGCTCATTTAGCTTACTGGCTAACACTGGAAGTTAATATTATTAGCAGCTATAAATATGATAGCAGCCAGAGTTATTAACATCTCTAAATATGACTCTCCGATATCTTGTCAGATGAGCTCATTTACCCAGTTGGCTAATGTTAGCTGTGAATGTTGTTAGGATCTATAAATATGACTTAAAAATCCTCTCAGATATCTCGTCAGGTTCGCTCTTATTAGCTTATAATTGCTATCTTTTCTGCATCTGAGCATAGTGTGTCAGTCAGAATCCAAACATGGAGCTGGGTAGGTAAGAGTTAAGATGGAAATCATCTGCAAGATGTTAGTCATGATAAAGCCAGGAGAGAGAGGAGAAAAAAAAAAGAAATTTAATGTGTGAGTCATCCTTCACTGCTCAGTACGGGAGACGGGCTCAGCAGCGGCACAGCTGAGGTTATAAGAACAGATTAATGCAGAAACGTTCTTGAATGTTTGTCACCTCTTTTGATCTTTCGTCACTTTGTGAACTAGAGGATGAGAGCGGGTGGTGAAGGATGAACGGATGACATGAGAAATTTGCATTTCTGTGGTTTAGATGCTCGTAAGGCACACAGAGGAAGTAAGATATGCACAGAGATCAGAGTGAAGAGGAAATAAAACAGTGCAGTTGAGTAGGAGGAGGGGAAATGTTCCAAATTAAGTGTGAAGAAGTAGGATTTTATTTTTTATTTTTCCAATATTGTGGAATATATTAAGGGAAATCTGTGATGGACAACGTTCCCAATACCCAACCCCCCCCCCCCCCAAACAAACAAACAAACAAACAAACAAACAAATAAATAAATAAATAATCCTAAAGGCCAAAGGTCACTAAATATGTCAGGAATAAAACACTGTGTTTTTCTTTTATAGGAAAATAATCAAAATGATAGCATGGTGTTACTGCTGGAGTTCCTGTTACCACCAGAAGTTGATTATTTTCCTACATCAGCATGTACTAAAGTGTTCTACTTCTCTTTTACCAGAGCATTGTTTCCCAATGTTTACAATGTCTTTTTTATCTGTTTATTGTTACACTGAATTTGAAACAGGTTCCTGTTATCACTAATGATATAGCACGTTGTTCCCTGACTCTCACACGACGTTACAGCTTTACCTCGGACTGTTACAAAGTACTGAAACTGGAGACTCCTTCCATGAATGTTGAATAAACATTGTCTCCTTACAGAAAAAAAGTGTTTTTGTTTGTATAATAGCAACACATTTTTAAAAACCAAAGGTTTATCAGAGGTACACTATATGTGTGTCCCTTATGAGAATGACAGAGCTGTGTGTGAACAGCAGTAGCTTGTTCCAGGTCTGGCCTGCACATCCATACTGAGTGTTAATCTCACCCCGACTCTCGATCTGGGAATCGTGCCACACTGAATGCGGATTAGCACTGAGCTAACAGGGTGCTCCTGCTGGGCAAAAAAGGGCAGCATTGCTTTACAACCTTTTTACAACCTTTAAAAAGTAGGACACTGCCATACCTTTGTACGCAACTGACCGGAAGCTGTCTGTCTATCGTAAATCTGAGTCTTTGACATATTTTGTCTGTCTATTCATCTATCTGTATACAGTCATCTACACAATTATTGGCACCCTTTCTAAAGAAGGGTAAAATTGGGTGAAAAAATGTCAATTACACTACACAAAAAAAAAAAAAAAAGATTAATTAAATTAATCTCCCACTGGAAATATGAGAGAAACTGAATGTTATATGGAAGTAAATTTACTCTAAAAAAAAAAAAAAAAAGCCATCATGTTTCACATTTATTGGCACCGATGCATTTAGTACTTTGTTCAACCTCCCTTGCCAACATAACACTACTGAGTCTTCTCGAAACGCTTAATGAGATTGGAGAATACAGAGCGAGGAATCTGAGTTCACAAGTCCACTCTTGTTGACTTATCTCTTCAGCTCAGAATGGGGGATTGGGATAGTCATCTCATAACATTGATTCTGTAATCACTGAACCGTTTTTGTATGGATTTGGATATACATTTTGGATCATTGCCCTGTTGGAAGATCCAACCACAGCCCCATATGTAACTTCGTATAAACCAAGGCAGACAGATGTTATTTTCTTCAAATCTCCTACTGTTGTGATCCTTGGAGATTTCTATTTTTATTAATATGAAAAAATGAAAAAAATGTGTATATTTACTTAAGTTTTTTTGTCTGATTTCGTCTGACTACATTTAGTGGGTTAGTCTGTTTGCTATAATGTTGATTAATGGGTTAGCATGCTTAGCTTGCTTTCTGGATTGGTTGAAAGATTCATGCAGTTTAGCCTAAGTCTCCTGGAATGGGAAAAAAAATGAATCCAAAAAGGGGTTAGTAGTTATTAAACTCTTTTTGTGTGTATTTGGATACAATGTTAGTTTCAATGTCCAGGGTTGCAAGTTTGTATGACAAAAGCAGTTCAGTGGTCAAACGCAATAGCCCCAAAACAAAAACTCAAAATGTTAATCAATTACAATATCACTGCCAAATCCATTATTATACAATTTTTATACAAAGCAGTTAAAACACAGTCTCTGTAAATTGTTTGGGATAAAATAAGGGGTCACACTGAGGTGGTAATGAGATGTGACTCAGAATGACCCAAAAAAAAAAAGTCTTGTGATGAGAATATATTAGCTATTATATATTATGTCAATGGAACAGAATTGATAGTGTATATATGTGTTGTATAGAACTTCCATATATTGTTTATAGCTGCATGAACATCTCTGATTTATTTGTGGCCAAAATGCAGGTCACAGTTATTTATTGTGCTGGGGAAAAGTGTCAGCAGTCCATGCCAAATGAGGTAGAAAATGCCTCAGGAAAAACAAATAGTTGCTGCAGTCAGCAATAGATGGACAAGAACAGACCAGATACTTATCCGTGAAGCATAAACTGGACTTTACAAAGCTTTACAAAGCTCGGAGTCATGATAGGACATTATTGTAGTGGAAGAATAACTTGCAAGCAGATGTAAGGAGTCTGAATGATCTATAATACTGTGTATACTATGCTATATATACCATATAATACTATACTATAGTGTGTCGTGATTTTTAGAGAATTCCCTGATTTACCACATCGCATAAAAACCTTAAAAGATTAGCTAGTTAATTTCCATCAGCTGTGTTAGAGCCAAAAAAACACAAAATAATCTATAGCTCGTGAAATCTGTGGGGACGAAATTGAATCACGGAGAAGGAGTTTCTAAAGCTGTACGTGTAAATTTGCCACGTCATACTCCCCATGAGGTGGTGTTGCAGAGAAACACTTCAGTGAGTTTCCTCTTAGCTTAAAGCACTAACACAGGCTGTCTTTCTCTTTCTCTCCCACTAAAAGCCACTCCAAAGTCTCAGCAGGCCTGGAACTGCATTACCACCTAAGAACGGACAGACAGACTAAAAAAACCTCGGAAGTCTCCTGATTAGAGGAGGTTAATGTGCTCTGACAGAACTTTCCTCTGGGCGTTTCTGCTAACTCTCCCTGTGTGCATCCAAGGAGTGAGAGCCAGAGATGAAGTCACGAGCATGTGGATGTCTTTGAGATTGCTCTATTAACCACCTGGCCAGTGGAATCATGAACCTGTCACGCTGAAGGCTCCTAGGCCAGTCCAAAGGGTGTCACTTGAATGTGTTTGGTGCCAAACTTCTAATAAGGTTTCCTGAGGTAGCAAGGAGTCAGGACGGGACTTAGAGTAGGGGTTTATTGTGTTTCTAAAGGTTTATTATGGTTTGAGGTTGAAATGGAAAAAAAAAAGGTGTGAAGTTCATGCAAGAACCCAAACTCAGAAGTCATGTGAATGCAAATGTATGAATTGTTGTTCTTGTGGTGTTTAATGTACGAGACTACAGATGTATTGATGTAAAGCATATATATATATATATATATATATATATATATATATATATATATATATATTAGAGGTGTAATGCAATGCAACTATTTGTATAGGTATGTGTTTCGTGTACTAAATATCCATATCTGGATTTAAGTGGGTGTGACCTAAACCTGAAGGTTTTTTTTTTCCCACCCAATTAATCTTACCAATATGGAAACTTGTGTTGCCCCTGGAAACACTGCAGAAACCAACCCTCCCAGAGTTCATCTCATCAGGACCAGCTGTGAATTCTGGCTGTGAAAGTTTCTCACACAAGTTCATACTTGTTTTCAACTTGAGACTACAGACTCTTTTTATTTATTTATTTATTTATTTATTTGCAAATCCTGCTCGCGCAGTTATTTTTGTTTGTACCTTCTTGTGATATTTTCTACATTGCTGTATTTCCCAATCATTTAGTAGAATCTAGTAGCTTAATTTACACCACCGTGACCCAAACCAGACTGTCACTAAGAATGAATGAATGAATGCTGTAAATGCAACACTAAGCTTCACACACTCAAATTAATGAATGTGAGCTTTCTTTGTCCCGTGAGCGTCATATCTGACCGCAAAGTAAAACCTTCTCTTTCGTGTGACTATTTGGTCGCATACTGTGGGATTCCAGATGCCCCGTGAACCTTTATGACAAGCTTTATGTTATGGACAAGACACACAGGTGTTGCAGGAGTTCATTTGCTGGAGGTTTATTAACAGTAAAGTCCACAATCCAAAACTAATTAATGTTAAACATCCATCCATCCATCCATCTTCTATACCGTTTATCCTTTTCAGGGTCATGGGGAACCTGGAGCCTATCCCAGGAAGCATCGGGCACAAGGCAGGCTACACCCTGGATAGGGTGCCAATTAATGTTAAACATGCCAGGTTCAAACACAATGGACACAGTATTGCCAAAGTAGTCAGGGAGCCAGCCAAACACAATCAATCAAACATGGAGAAATCCAGAATCCAAGGGATAGTCCAAATGAGTAAACAGAGAGTCAAGACAATCAAGGCTCCATCTCAAAATAATCAGCATCTTAAAAGTTACGTAAAAAAATATGTTCTCTAAAATGAACTTGAACTCAATAAGCCTTAGAGCACTGGAATTGATGGGTTGGGTACTGGAGCTATTTCAAAGATGTCCACTTTCCCAGTGCTCCAAGGAAGAGGGTATCTCGAATGACATGTTGGGTGTGTGCTAGCTATGCTTAGCCTTCAACTACAGGGTTTGAAAAGAGGCCAAGCAACTTTGCCAGAAGGAAAACAGCCAGGCTGATTGACTCCAATATATAACCTTTATCCTAAAGGAAAGCCTCTTGAGTCAGCTTATACTGTGCCAAAGTGTTATGTTAAAGATGCTAGTTTGCACGTCTCAGCAGATTTGCGTGCCTCTCATCTGTTGGCAGCCAGACCAGCGCTTTGCTTCCATACTCATTTGTTTGGCCTCATTGGGTCAGTAATGAAGGCTGGCCGAAGGGTGAGCATTATGAAAAGTGGCCTCTGTTTATTCCAATCTGACAGCCTGCATCGGAAAGCGCATTTAGCCGAGACGTATGGGGAATTTTCCAAATGTGTGTGGGCACTAATTTTAATGCAGGCTGTCAGCTTAGTTACATGCACATTTTTCACATTTTCAGGGCTAACTTGCTATGGTTGAAACTCAAATGCGAGTGGACATGACAGAAAGAAATGTTATATTGTTTGGCGTTTTAATTTTCTGCTAGCAGAGTAATCATCCAATGCCGCCATGAATACACTATTATTTTTATTTTTAACAGGTGAGCATTGTTTACTGGTATAGACTCAATTTATACAAGAAATACCGACTTGGAACATTTATTATTTATTGATTTTCACCAAAGTAGTGTGATAATATCTTTTTGTTTTGTAGATTAATGTCTTTTTTCCCCCGCTCTAATATTGCTGACACCATCTGGGTCCAGAACCAAGGCTTAAGGAAGAGAATTACAATTTCAGACCTGACAACCTCAAAGAGGAATAATGAGTAGTCTTGGGAATGGGGACAAAAAAAACAACAACAATGCAGTAAACATAATGGTACATTTTTAGATGTAGTTCTTTCACAAATCACTTGTTTTTAATGTCCCTTGCCCATTTCTTGAAATGGCTGACATTTTTGATTCCCGATCTGCCATTGCTCAAACTGTTTGAATGTGTCTTGACTGACCATTTCTTAATAAATATTGGTAATTAATATTAGCTATATAATAGTATAGTTTTAATTCTAAGATCTGATTTTGTTATATTATTTTTGTTATATTAAATGCCGTTGTAAAATCCTTGATATACCACACACCTGTCACTGCATCATAATATTTGAATTCTTTATTAATGTACGAGGCTATAAACCAATAGAACCATTACGCTTAAGCCATATTTGAGCCGTGTAATGACCAAATCTTTGCACATTAGTAACCAAAACTTACTGTTGCATCACTGACGAATTGTTTATTGCAAACCCCCTCCCAATTCTCTCCAATTTTCACCTTCCAGTTTCCACCACCCGGACAGCTCTGCCCATTGTCCTGCAGCTACCATCTGAAGAATGCAAAGGCTATCAGGTTTCCTCACATTTTTGAATGATAACTCACACCAGCGTACATTTACTTTAAAATGCAGAACTCCTACACAATAAACATGAAGGTTGTAATTATGGGTGAAATGTCCTTTCCCTGCTTACAGTCACATGCAAACAGTAATCCTATATTATTTAATTCCTACAAACAATGCCACAAAGCTAAATACTAGATAACTACAGTGATCTAACAAAACCTTGGAGAAATACAAAAATACCCAGTGGAGGAGTGATAAAAATAAACAACACCAGAGGGTGAGATCATGGAGATCCTTCATGTATTTAATTACAGCTATAAAAATCCACCAGGGACCTTTTCATGCATCCTCTGAGAAAATACTATCAAGGATCGTCACATGCACATCTAAATAAAGGGCAGAGGCAATGTACAATTATGCCACGTGAAAAGCCATTCGGCAACTTTATTTCTGCGCTCAGTGTCTGGGGTATCCAGAGTAAGTGGTTGTCAGGTAATTTCAGAAAAAGTGCCATTTGAGGAGTCCAATTTTCAAGAAGAGGCAGCAAAGTTTAAGCTAATAATTTTTCTCTATTCTAGCACTCTTCTATCTTTTGCACCATTCTCTCTCTTTTTTTTTTTTTTTTGTGGAGATGTTAAAGTGTTCCTGTGCCAGACTACCGAGTGGCACACTGTGTCTGATTGCTTCTTGGGCTCCAAAGCTGAAAAAAATGGGGAAAATGGCATTTTCATGAAAGGTTAGCTGTCATGTAACCTCTTTCAATAGCGTCTCTTGCACAGTTGGGAAATAGAGACAAGCAGTCATGCCACAATTCCCTCGAAAGGAAAGAGCTATGCGAGTCCAAAGCTTGAAAGGTAGACTCTCAAATTCAAATGTTAGCTAGGCCAATGAATGAAGTCGTAAGAAAAGCCATATGCAATCTGATCCTTTACTCTGACTTCAATTGTTTGTACAGTATTTTAAGCAGAGGTGAAAAATTCATTAGAAATTCATGAGAATGCTCCAATGGGCTAAAAAGCAGCAAGTAAGGTGATTTAACTCAAATGGATCATTATGTGCACTAATACTGGAAAATAAGTGAGGATAAAATCCAGATGAGGGGCGACCTTATGAAGCTACAGCCTCTGTCATCTCCTGGTAATGTCTCTGCTGTTGAAGCATTGTATTAATGTTCTTATTGTTCTTAAAAAGTCATAAAGTCTTTGGTTAATATTTTGTGCTGCTGCGTTCTCTCATCAAAGGTTAAGATGCTGTTTGAGTCTGGTTAGCATCTTAATTTTCACTTGAAGTGTTTAAATGCAACGTGACTACATGTTGTGGTAGCATTAGAGTTATATAACAAAACTGCTTTTGTGCTGCACTGCACTGTGTTTTGTCACCGTTTTCACATCTCTTTGAATTCCTATTAACGAAAGATTGCCCGTAAACTGTTCAAGCTAATTAACGTTTAGTTAAAATCTTACCTACATACTGTAGTTCATATCAACAGTCAGACCAGGTCCTGGGTTGTGTACTTAGTGCAGTAGGCGTTAGCATTTGGAAAATATTAACACATGCCACAGCATCGAAGTCCTGTAAAAATCTTTGGTTGTTGGAAAATTGAAGAAAAAACAAACAAACAAACCAAAAAAACCCCCACACCTTTATAATCAACAGCCTACTGAAAAATCTTGTACTTAATTTGCATATTCTGCTATAGAGTCTACTATAGAGGAGGATGATCCAGCAGCCCTGTGGTGGGATGGATGACTTTGGAGTAGTTTTGGAATCCATATGTGCAATAAGTTAAGATCCGACAACCAACTTTCATAATATTGCAGCTTTTAGATGTCACTAGTTTTATATTTGACTCTACTTTGATTTAACAATTTCAGTGCACTTCCTTTGAGTTGAAATTTCCAGAGAACATGGTGTAAATCTCTCCTTCCATCTCTATGCAATCAATTCAGTGTATTAAAGATACTTTAAAAACAAAAAAAAAAAAAAAAAAAAAAAAAAAACAGCTCACAATTCATTGATATCATTTGGAATAACGTCCATGAAATGTATTTCGGTATTGTGCTAACAGTTTGAGTTCAGTCAAGAAATGTACTAGCTTGGTGAAGGCTACGCCTCCTGCACTGGGACTGACAGGCACAGACTCCACGCATCCTACATGGATACTGAAAGGCAGAGACACCTCCCCCATGTCACTTAAACTTACACAGAAGCCACAGATCCTTCACTGGGACTAACCAACACCTCCTCTGTGGCCACAAATAAATAAATAAATAAATAAATATAAAGAAGTGACTCAAAATGGGATTGAAATCAAGTAATTCACAGTGTGTATCTGCCAAGAAAAAAATCCATCCTAGTTTCCTTGATCAAATATGCTGTGTTTGTGATTCTTAAACAGCACTATTAATTATGTGCTTTAATCAGTTTCAGTGATAACTTTTGGCTCAAATCTCTGCAGATAAAAAGAGTTTAATAAAAGAGGGAAAGAGATAGAGAGAGAGAGAGTCACAGAGAGCAATACAGAAAATCAATCTCACTGTCTCTTTCTCCAGCTTGCTTGGAACGCTTCCCTTTGCTCTCCCAGTTGTTGTTGTTTTTTTTAAAATTTATTTATTTATTTATTTATTTTTTTTTATAAGCGTTTCTTTATTGATTCTTGTTTTCCCCTTTGCCTTTTTTGTGAGCTGACCTCTGTGCTTATTTTTTAACAGATTCTCCAGCGAACGTGTCTGGAAAAGAAAGTTTAGAAATGTTCGAAAAGTAAACATTTGTGTTTATTATAAAAGGGCTGTGTGGGCGCCACTGAAATATTGACCATAAAAGAATTTAATAGAAAATCAAGATTTAATAAGAAGATCTAATTAGTGGAATTAAATATGTACTGTGCAGTTCTGGCAGTAGTTAGATAACCACTGAAAATAAGTCCTAACATCAAGATACTTCTTTTAAAGACCTTACAGAAAAATCACATACATGGCATGTGATCATATGTGTTTCATATGTCAACATGTTATGTCCTGAAGTTGCATTTGAACTCAAGTAACATTATGTGATTATGTGAGAAATAAAACCCTATGTTATAAACCCTAAAATAAACCCTAAAATGAATATGCCAATAAATAATAATAATAAGAATAATAATTCGGCAATTCACAGCCGGGGCTCGAAGATGACTCACTGCCTCCTGGGATATGACCTTTAAAATGCACAACCTAAAAATTTGTCACACCAGGCATATTTTGAGAATATTCAATAAATAATAACCACTGAACCTTAAAAATCCTTAAAAATAACACCTTTTCTTAATGAATTTGTGCTTTTTTGATTCATAAAAAAAGAAGAAGAAAAAAATAGCCAGTGAAATGGGAATTTCATCCTTGGGTCTTTATTAAATTTCTGCAAGGAGTCAGGTAGAATGCATTAAATTAATCACGACCCTCTCCCTCTCCGGTGGAGAGTAGGGACATCTCTAATTAAATAAAAGGGGTTGGGGAAGTTCAGCTAATATTAAATAAGTACAGATAAGAACAGAGCTGCACAGAACTGGGAGAGTGAGAAATCTATTTTCCAGGAAAAAAAAAACAAACAAAAAAAAACACAGTAGTCTATTTCCATTGCTGTTTGGATTTGAGAGCTTTCATGAGTCAACACTATGCTTTTTCCCTTGTCTGTAAACCATAGTATTGGAGGAGGAACCTCAATAACTGCCCTCATTTCTTTATAACAAATATTTCAAGGAGAGTAGTAGAGGGTTAAATGTCAAGGGATTTGAATTGGCAACAACATCTTAACCACTAAGGAACTCACACTCTAAATTTATTAGTGTAATACACCAGTTTGGCTCCTCAACAAACCTGTGTTTATTTTTCTTGCTTTTTTTTTTCTTCTTCAGACATAAGCGAAACTATAATATAACAAAGACACTAAAGAGAAGAAAGAATTGACCAGCCCCAAGCCCTAACTGGTCACAGAGCAGAGCCAGTAGGAAGCATGAGTTACATTATAAATAAAGATTAGTGAGCCTTTTCCAGAAGCAGACATGCAAGCCCAAGCCATAACACTACCTCCACCACTGATGAGCTTGTTTTGGATCTTGAGCAGATCCATTCTTTCTCCAAATGCTGGCCTTTCCATCACTTTGGTAGAGGGTAATCTTGGTTCCAGAACCTTTGTGGATCATCTTTGTATTTCTTTATGAATTCCAATCTGGCTTAATGATTCTTACTCCTGATCCCTGGTTTGCATCGTGTTTTGGCCTCCATATTTCTACACTTGAAGACTTCTTTGAATGTTGGATTGTGATACCTTCACAATGCTCTGTGAAAGTTATTGTATATTGTTTTTCTTCACAGCTTTCACAATTTTTCTGTCATCAACTGCTGTTGTTTTCCTTGGCCGACCTGTTCCACGTCTGGTTGTTAGTGCACCAGCGGTTTCCCTCATTTTGTTTTATTGTCTGTGCCCCATGCTTATGTAATGGCTCTCATAGATTTTCCCTCTTTTCTCACCTTCAAATAGCTTGCTTTTCTTCCAAAGACAACTCTCTGGTCTTCATGTTGGTTTATCCTCCTTAACAACAAATTCAGTCTCCACAGGTGAAACCTACGGCTCAAACCAAGAGTAGACATTCAGAGTTATTAATACCTTAAACAGTAAATTTAATAGGGCACACCTGGGAAGCAAGAAACACCGATCAGTCACGTGTTCCAATATTTTTGATCACCTGAAAAAAAATGGGTGGGTTCAAACAAAAGGTGTCATGCTCTAAGTTGTTTAACACGAGATGTAAATACGAGGAAATGAAACCTGGAATTCTGGTCTGTCATCTCACATTCATCTTTCCTCAACCTCAAATCTCTTCAATGCATTACAAAAACAAAAGATTTGTCCTTGCTGTTCCAGTACTTTCAGAAGGGACTGTAGCTTCAATGGGATCCTACATTGTGTTTTAATGCCACAAATTTAAATGCTTTTTGGGTCCCACCCAGACACAGAGCTTCACTGAGACTCTGCTTCAGGGGTGAGTTTTGCATAGAAATAAAACAGTGCGTGCTACATAAATGCATGATGTCCTGCCAAGACATATAGATACTCCATGTGATGACTGGGAGATCTCTCAAACGGGCAAAACCTTGTAACCAACTGCCAGTCACTGAAATGGTAATGAATTGGCATACAGACTTAAACACATCTCCACCAATTAAACTCACAGAGTGCTTGGAGCTGCAGTAATGGTCAGATATACAACTAGTGTATCTTGTTATTTTATCTTTGTAATTGGTAAATATTGAAAATAAATGGCATGGCATACACTTCTCATGTTATTGACCTGATTTAGGAAGAGTCTTCTGATTCTCATAGTTATGGATGAACAGACAGCTGTGCTTCCCTTATTTTAAAACCCACCTAGCTTAATTGGGCTAGCGAAGTCTGTATGAAAGTAAAAATCTGTCCGTCTAGTATTTTTGCAGTTAATCTTGGCTTAACAATTGACATGTATTGATATAACACCAGCTTTACCTTGACATCTATCAAATAGTCAGACGTGAATGGTTCAGTTAGCTAATTTTAATATATAATAGGAAAATAGTCCAAATATAAAATACAGTATATATGACAAAGATTCAAGTAGTGTTCATGTTGATTGCCTTATATTTTAGATCATAGCGATGTATTTGAACAATCTGGGCAGCCTAATTCCCTACTTTAGATTTTTGCAGCTCAGAGGAAGATGCTTTTTGATGATGATATTCTTAAATGCTCTCAAGAGCGGGAAATACCCATGGTGCTGTGCTCTCTCTGTGAAACTGTGGATGTTTACCTCCCAGCTGAGAGCTGAAAATGATAGTGCTCAGGAATGTGCAGGATGTGAAGGGTAGCGTCTTTGATTGTGGGGGTTAAAAATTATCTCTGGATTTTCCTGAAGGAAAGTTTTTTTTTTTTTTTTTTTTTTTTTAATTTAATTTTTTTTAAAATCTTTTTTATCTTTTGTTCAAAAAATTCAACAAAATACTCTGCTCTCATGAATATGAAACAATTGCAAACACAACACAGGCTTATGAAAACAAAATATCTTAGTTAAATATAGGTGTGCAACAATTATTGGCACCCCTATGAATTCATATGAGAAAAATATATTATATATATAAAATATATATATGAAGTATGTTCCCACTGATATTTTACATTTTCTTTAGTACACCGGGGTGACTAGAAACTGGAAATTGTTCAACCATGATTTCCTGTTTCACAGGGGTAAAAATATGAGGTAACACATAGGCCAAATTCCGTCATTCACCACAATGGGTAAGACCAAGGAATATAGCTGTGATGTGTGGCAAAAGGTTGTTGAGCTTCACAAAATAGAAAGTGGCTATAAGAAAATAGCATAGAACCCCATAGAAAACCTGTGGGGTGAACTGAAGACGAGAGTCCGCCAGCGTGGACCTCGAAATGTGAAGGATCTGGAGAGATTCGGTATGGAGGAACAGTCTCAGATCCCTCGCCATGTATTCTCCAACCTCATCAGGTATTATAGAAGAAGACTCAGAGCTGTTATCTTGGCGAAGGGAAGCACAAAGTATTGACTAAAAAGGTGACAAATTATGAAAAAATGATGTGTCTATTTGTGAAAGTTATGTACGCCCTTATGTAATCTTTAGGACCAGGACCATAAGCTGGACCTTTGGGGGTGAGGGGTGAGACGGAAAATACCAAAATATTGAAAAGACTGTATCAGTCCTGCCAACGTTATTTATTTTGTGCAGGAGCACTGCAAATTATTATACCTGCAATATACTGCAAAATATGCCAAAATACCAATCTGCTTTTCATAATAAAAACAGCACATGAGCCAGTTGACATTTGCGCAGGTTTTTTTCAACTCTCCACTATTAAATGACCCTCTCTTGAAGCTCTGCCTACTCCCCCCATATCACGCTGGTGATGTTTTGGCCCATGCTCATGGTGCTTGAATGATGCATTGATACAGTGGCCAAGCTTTCTGTAAAGGTAAATGGAGAATGTTGAGTTATGTGAAAATGGGTGGTAAATGGGAAGTGGGACTTATTGGAAAAATAAGCAGGATGAGCAGGATGAGCAGCTTTTGGTACTGAAAACCGGAAGCACATCCATCTTTTGGACCTTTTTTTTTTTTTTTTTTTTTTTTTTTTAACAAGAGGCAAATGGCAAATTTTGTGCAAAACATGTTGAACAGTAATTGATTTTTTAATTGTCCTTGCACTTATGTAAATATGTAAAGACAGAGATGTATTTTTACATCTTATGGCTGATTCTGCTTTGTCACTTCATTTTATTTTTCATGTGGATAAATATCAAATACTGTGCACTACATGTAGTGTACTAGACCTGAAGCAAAATACAAGAAATGCAGGTCTAATATTGTTTTAAAATGAACTATGAAATTAGTGTAATGTAATATTCTCCCACTAATGTTGTCCTTACAATGTACAACATTACATTAAAATGTTGTATAACCCCAATCAAACATTGTGCAAATTGAAACCTATGAAAAAGGAATTAAATGTGCAAAGGATTTTTAACAATATTAACATTATATTTTGAAAACAACATGCAACTGATATATATATATATATATATATATATATATATATATATATATATATATATATATATAGAGAGAGAGAGAGAGAGAGAGAGAGAGAGAGAGAGAGATACACATATAGTGTAGGGTATCTTCTGGTTCAGCGAGTCGGGTGTAAATAAATGTTTATAGCTCCTATAACAGGAAAAACCCTAAAACCCTTTTGTGGATGTTCATTAAATGTTAACTATAAATGGATAAAGAAACACAACCTGATGTTCTTTAGTAAAAGCTTTTTTTAAATGCTGTGATATATGAGGAATAAACATCATCGGGATGTACGGTGATTGGAAAATAATCAACTTTGAGCATTAAGAGTGGCATGACTTTATCACACCACCTGGTCATTCATTATTTTCCATAACCACATATCCTGAAGTGATTTATTTCTCTGATACCACAGCGATTTGCCAAAAATGTATTTTTATTAATTGGGTTTTATTCCTTACATAAACTATTAAGCATCCAATTATCCAATATATGCTGTGTGTTTATTTTCTCTTTATACACATCTCACACACACACACACACACACACACACACATACACACTCACACCCCAATGCTTTTCACCTCGCTTCAGCTGACTAGTTCAGAGTAACTAAGGGAAGTAAATAATGGAGACTATTCTTTCCTCATGGGTGAGCGCACACATTTTATGAACTCCCTCAGACACATTAAACAACTCTACCCAAACACTTTTAAAGTCTGCCTGCTAAAACCACTTCGGTTTTAAATAGATTATGGAATCTAAAAGGCACATAATTCAACATTTTTGAGGGAAGGTTCCATCCATCCTTCCATATTCTGTACCACTTATCCCACACAGGGTCGCCTGTCCCAAGGATCTTGGGGCACGAGACAGGGGCACCCTGGAGGACACAATCGCACACATATTCACGAACAATTTAGAGATGCCAATCAGCCGACAGCATATGTCTTTGGAATGGGGAGGAAATTGGAGTACCCAAAGGAAACCCCAAAGCACAGGAAGAACATGCAAACTCCATGCACACAGGGGGTGAGGTGGGACTAGAATCCCCAACCCTGGAGGGTGTGCTGTTATAGGAAAATAATCCACATTGTCATGATGTAATACAGCATGATCCTCTTCATGTCAAGCTGTTACCACCCCAAAAATGTGTCCTGTCCTTCATCAGCCTGTCCTGAAATGTTTTATTCCTCTTGTACCACAGTGATTGCACTTGATTCCAAGTTGAAATTTATTAATGCATGACACTGTGTTTTCTAAGTGTGGATACTGTGGAACAAATAAGAAAATTGTGAAACGGTAAATCAAATGGTCATTAAAGGGGCATAAAATGATGCTATTTGAGATGGAAATTGCGTTCAGCTCTTATAACCAAAGACCTACCGATCCTCATTGTGGTGCAAATCCACAGGTAAACGTGATTAGAGAGCGAGATGTATGTGGATTAGTGGAGAAAATCCATTACCATTCCAAGGCTTTTCAATCCTAGAATCGCTCTGTGTGTGTGTGTGTTTAAATTTCGTCCGCTTCCTTATGTATACAGATTAGAAGTGTGTTCTGGCCCAGTGTTCTTGGCTGATACGTTATGAGATCGTGCCATGACACAGGCTGCACATAAACAGTGCTGTGGGTTCTTTTAAGATGAAATAAATTGCCATGAGCAGTAATACTGGTGCGGTGAGTTCAGCGAAATGGGTGCAGTGTCAACGTTAACTCGATTCCTGATTACTATATATCTATTACATCCATGACTTCCAACGTATGTAGATAAAGGATCTTCAAAAGAGAACCCGGAGCTAGTTTTCGCCGACTCTAATGCCTTTTCCATGTGTAATTTCATCATGTGCCACTAAAAGATTGCGACTGAAACATACGTCAGATATGTGTTTGATGTAATGATGTTGAATGACTTTGATCCATTTAGACAACTCCAGAAAGATCGAGGGATACAACAAAATGTCTTACAGGTTGTGGCTACAAACGAGGAAACCCGTTTTGTAAATTTTATGTAAGGAAAAAAAGCACTTGGGGGTTTGGTGTTACAGGAAAATATTCAGCAACAGGGCGATATAAACTGTAGTTATTTTTATCACCTTGAAGTGCCCAGCAAATTTACCAATGATTCCTATTTTTACTGATTTACGAATTGCGTATCATACTTTTTATCCAGTTATATTTAGTGTAGTGAGGAACATCTAAGAAACAGGTTGCTGCATGTCATGTTATGATGTGGAGACACTGGAGACTCCTTCCGTAAATTTTATATAAACATCTACCTTACAGAAAACTCCACCATATCAGTTATGAAACGTTTTTTTTGTTGTTGTTGTTGTTGTTGTTGTTGTTAAATAGTCCTTTTTAATCATTTATTATTAGTCATACCAGTGAATGAGCTTTTTACTATAGAAATGAAAACATCTTACAATGATTGCATTAATATTACCCTGTGATTTGCACCACTGTCAGAGCTGCTGTGATAGAAAGTAAACTGACCAATCAGAATCAAGAATACAGCAAGACGGTGGTACAATAGTGCATATGAAATGTGTATTTATAAACATTTATGAAACTGACTATGGCTTTATGATTCATGCAATTCACATTCCAACCCTACATTATTTTTGAACAACTCCATAGTGGATACCCTACCGCAAATTTGTAAAAATAAATAAATAAATAAATAAAAAATCTAAATTTGCTTGTGTTTTAATATTTGTATACATATAGTATGAGATTCTAGTTCTGAGGGCATTTTCCACATTTTCACCTGGAGCCGTGCTGTAGGGTTAATTGGAGTTCATAAGCATTTAGTGCAGGTGCTGATATCTACAAATATTCATCGCCACCCTCCACAGCACCTTCTGATCTCACTAATAGGATTCTCTTTTCTTAAAGAAACTGAGGTAATTAGTGAAATCAGGAGGGTGCTGTGTAGGGAACGACCACCTGCCGACACGCACTGCATGGACGTCACTGAAACTCTGCAGCTACCGGACTCAGTTGCTTTAACAAGCCTTCTCATTATGCTCATCAGTGGGAAGTGGCTTTGGTTTTCTTTTCTTTTTTTAAGCACATTGTAATCTTAGAACATGCTAATTACATCGGTGTCCCCACCGGCTTGTTAGAAAATTACCCCAGGGCCGAAAAGAGTACACTTGGGGATAATGTAAACAAAGCAAATAGATTGTTGTGGGTGAATTGTACAGTTAATATTCACAGATTTCCAGCTTTTGAGCTACTGGTGCAGAATAATACAGCCATGTATCGGTCTCAATTAAAACACCCTGTAAGAAAAATAAGAATAAAATTAAAATGTATTAGGAAACTCTTACAGTGACTGAAGACTGTGGTGTGTCCAGCAGTGCTTATGGCAATAAGCACTTACCATATTAAGCATTAAATATTATTCAAGGACTGTATAAATGTGGTCTGATGTGAATTACTGTTAAAAATGTAAATTAAGTAAGGAAAAAAACACTTAACAGTATGCTACTATAAGAAACGTATCATTTATGCAAGGAAGAATTAGTTACAATCCCAAAGTTGATTATTTTCCTTTAATAGTACCTCATGAAACGTTTTATTATTCTTATACCTCAATAATTTGCCAACATTTACTTTTTTACTGATTAAAAAAAAAAAAAATGGATACTTTATATCAATTTATAGATACATTTAATGTTGTGAAACTTCCATAAAACAAGCTAGTTCCTGTTATAACAATTTTTTTTTCTCCCTCTTGAAGTTAATGAGACAAAATCACAGCTTGTCATGTTATGAAACAATCTCTTTCTGCCTATGTTGGATAACTTAGTTACAGCTTTACCTCTGAATCTAGTGTCAAAACACTGACACTGGAGACTCCTTCCAAAATATTCATTTTAAATGTCTCCTTATAGAAAACTTCACCATATTAATGATTACGCATATTGTAATCAGTTTAAGTGGAGCATATGTGGTACAAGTCCCTCTGAATGAGCTGTTACTTGATTTTTTAACCAAACATGCTAACTATATTACTCGTCATGGTGTAGAACAGGTGTGTGCACTTGATCTTCCAAACTAGCTGCTAGTTCACAGGCTTGACAAAATCTAATTCTTCTTCTATCAGAGTATTGCTGGCTTGTTGCATATCAACTAACACTTGTGCTGAAAGTACTTTTTTGTGCCATAAGAAATGGCCAATAGTGCACATACAGTTATTACACATAACTTCATCGATGGACTTTAATGTTACGGAGTCTTTATTACGAAATATTTCCAGATTTCTTGAGTTAATCCTGACGTCTGGTGAAAATTTCATGTGAATAACCATATTGGAAATAAAATTATTGAAAAAAAATGTTGACGCGTCCAATACTTATTTCCCCTGCTGTAGATAGTTGCAACAATGTTTGTTTGTAGTGTCACATCCACCAGGACATTACACCTACATGTCCACTTTTTCTACACACAACCCAACTTCCTGTTTACAGACTACTTAAAGGACAGTCAAACATTCAGTAACTGTGAGGTCTTGCCAGTTACTACATACTAATCTCTAAGCCTTATATTCTGTGATTGCTGTTTCTGTATACATGTTGGATTGACCCTTTTGTCTGGTTTATTTGTGGATCTCTGTGATTGTTCGTATTTGGACTTTGATCTTGGATATTGTTTTGATTTTGTAACAAACCTCCCACACTTGGATTTTCACGCATCTCCGTAGTCCTGTTTGTTAGATGCAGATTCTTGGCTTTATATATATTTTTTTCCCTTATTTGCATAACTGTTGTGTAAAACCGAAGACCACCTGAGGTCATGTGTTGTGATTAACATCATGGCTGTGATTTTTTGGAAAAGTGTGTACACACTCTCAACACAGCAACGAAGATGAACTATAGATGGATCTCCAGAGTGAGATGAGAGAAGATTAGTATAAAATTTTGATGAATGTTCTGAAAAACGTATTTCCTAGTTTGTATTGTTAAGGAGAATGGAAGCATTAGCTTTAGCATGAGCTACCTTAGACACTCATCCTATAACTAACGTAGCATCGGTTGCTTACTTTTCTGGCCACAAGCTTCAGAATCTTCAGAATCTGGATATAAAAAGTTCCATTTATGCTTTTACTGTATATGGACACCAGTTTCTGGTGGGAACGTAAAATAATAACACCATGACTGATTAGGAGCAATTGTCACTGTCATTGAAACCACTATAATCTTGGCATTCTGGCTTTAAAAATGAGTACAGGTTTTATTTTAAGCAGTTACTTGCAAGTAAATTGGTGGTACATGTTGGGAATTAAAAGCCTAATGCACTCTGATGAGATACAGATTTACCCTGGCTGACCTTCTTCTCAGGCTCTGCCAGGTTGACACTCATGTGAGCAGAGTGCATGGAAATGTAGATAATTCTCTCTTCACACAATGACCAATGAATGATTAATTCCAATATTGACAAGTGCGATAAAAGGATTTATTTAACCCACAACTCACAGTTCAGTCTCCATTTGCATTCAGTTAGGAGAAGTGGAGCAAAGCCCCTAATCCTACAGTCACAGCTCACTGAGGGGTTTATCCAAGGTTTAGCTCAGAAGAGACCACTCGAGGTGTGTGTGTGTGTGTGTGTGTGTGTGAGAGAGAGAGAGAGAGAGAGAGAGGTATTTTGAAGACTGTTTACAGGTATTTTGATTGCCCTGTTTACATGTTTACAGATATTTTTCAAAATGTGGGTTGTACCCCTCCAACATTCCTGTCCACGTGAACAGCATTTTCACAAATATCTCTGCCCACACCAAAACACTCACATGAGCATGCCAGCCCAGTAGATGGCGATAGTATGTCATAAATTGCTTTACACAACAGTTCGTCGTTCAGTCCACAAACCTGATTGGACAAACAGCATTCTGAGAACTGTTCTCTACTTCTGTTTTCTGCATTATGACTCACATTCTGCTGCTGAGTTTGGTCCCACATGGATTCCCTAAAGATTTGCACTTCCCAAAACACAGTTAAACCCAGGTCTCATCCTTGTTTCAGTGTTTAATCTCACCTGGACACTGTAGATTTGTACCTAATAGCTGCTGCTGTAATCATAAAGACAGTCCGGTGCTCAATCTAGGAATCTACTCACACTGAGCATCCTTTTAAAACACTCAGGACTGGGTCTCTTTCCTCTACTACATCTCTATACTGTAATGATTTATAATCCCATTATTTGTTGTCACTCAGAAGAGGATAGGTTCCCTTTTGAATCTGGTTCCTCTCAAGGTGTCTTCCTCATGGTAAGGTTGTCCTTGCTACTGTCGCCTCTGGCTTGCTCATTAGGGATCTAATTCTACGTCCGGATTTCTTTGTGACAATGAATCGAATGATTTCACAGGTGCAGTGTGTTAGAAATGTTCACAACCTTTCAGGCCAAATTGCTTCCACAACCGTCGAGACCAAAATATCACGACCTTAGAAAGTACGTTCCTGATTTATTTCTTATTCGCTCCCATTAATGTTCATCATCTCATTATATTTGCAAAGCAAGGCCATTTTCTAAAGCAATTAGTCAAGTGGAGTTATTTTTGGGCCTCCGTTTTCACCCATCTTCCTCTCACCATGTGTTTAAACATGTCCGTGTGGGTGAACAGGCGACTGACGCGCTCCGCTGACTGCTCAGATTATCGCCATCCATCATTTCTTTAGGTGCTCATTTAGCGTAGGGAGCCGCATTAGTCTGCAAATTATAATTTGTCCTGAAACCACATAAGGTAAATGTCATCAATGTCCTTTCTGTTTCACTCTGTTTTTCTTTGTACTCTGTATTTAAATTGCCCAACAAACCCAGAAAATAGATGTAGACCTTTGTTTAGATCCATAGAACAATTTGGCATCCATTGAGGTTACTTATGGCCTAAATAGTGCAATATGGCATCCCACAAGGTCGACTATTAGGCCCACTATTATTCCCTATTTATATCCAGCCTTCACCACACTGATAATCTGCGATTATAAGGTGAATAATTTCATATTTTAAAGTCCAAGCTGCATGTGAAGTATTGGAATGAGACTTTGCAGTGTTGTACTGAAAGACTGGATTATTTAAAAGGATTGGGGATGGGAAGTTATCAGGAATAGCATGGAATTCTGGGAAGTGGAGAAGAGGTCTTTGATTGGTCAAGGTCAGTCAAATAGTTACTTCCTGTTAAAGTAGGAGGTTCTTGGCCATGTTTTAGTAATATGTATAAGAATCTGTAGTGAAATTTTGGAGGCTTGACTTGCAGCATTAGCAATCCTATTAACTCATCTTAAGTACCAGCTTTATCCTGGTCAATGTCATGGTGGATCTGGAGTCTATGCTGGGAATACTGGGAGCATGGCATGGGACGCCAGGGCATTCCAGAAGATCTCTATAGGTGTTTCTGAAATCCAGATTAAATCATATTCATGATTTCTTAATTTTATCATATGAAATATCCATCCATCCATTTTCTATACTGCTTATCTTACAGGGTCGCGGGGAACCTGCAGCCTATCCCAGGGAGCATCAGGCACAAGGCAGGGTACACCCTGGACAGGTTGCCAATCCATCGCAGGGCATCGTGTGAAATATACTTTTCCATTATTTATAGTATTTTGTGTGCAATTATAGTTAATTTATTAATAATTGTAGAAAATTCTCTAAACAAGAAGTGGAAATATAAAATAAGTGTTCTGTGTATGTATTATTTTGTAATGCAGTTGTCATATTGCAGATTCAGTTACTGCTGTTATGTTAGACTTGTCATCCTCTTTCCACTATAACTACTGAACAACAGCAAAAATGACCCACTTATGCATTAAGAGAATTTACCCAAAATTGGCCGTTGCCAATCATGTAGCCACTGGAGAACAATCAGACACCAAATCTGAGTGAAAGTCCCTCAGCCACGGTTAATCTAACTCCTGTACAGCACACATGAAGGCACATGAGCTTTATAACAGCTCTGTAAACATTGACATAACTGCAATTGTACTCTGCAGATGCCAGTATAAGAGCCAGAATCCATTAATGGTGGATTGGGCTGCTGCTTAAATACCAGATTACTTCTCACTTCTCCAGCTGAGTGTGTAAGAGCTCATTATTGTATAAATTCACAAGGTGGAAAGTAAACTGCGCCTCTGTGTGCGGTCTTAGTAAACAAATACTTAAATATAACCGCTAGCAGTGATTATTGGGGCCAAGCATTTTAAAATGATAATTTGCAGATTGATTTCATGAATTCGTAGTGATTCTAAGTATTGTGAAGGAGCTTTTGACTTAATTAATGATATATAATTATTAACTGATTGTTTTAGCACTTTTTTAATGAGAAGAAAATGTATATCTCATTATGTAAGCGGCGACTGTATGCTGATGAAGACAGTTGTGTAACACAATGACACTATCTAAATCTGTACCTGCTTATTGCTCCAAATTACTATTCATATCTGTATTTGTAATATGTTGTAATATTGTAATATGTTTACAACATATTAATTTATTGAATCCAAATATACATCACTGTATATTCATGAAGTGTTCACTATGAATGGTTCTTTCTCCTTCTGTCTCCAGCCCAGGGCGTTTATCCTTGACACTGTTGACCTTGGCTTGGTCACACCAGTGTCTGTAGCTTATAGTTAATAAACAATAAAGAAAAAAGAAAAAAAGAAAAAAAAAAAGAGTAAAAAATATTTTTTTTCCCACACTGTTTCAGCCATATTTTGAGGAGTGGCGTCATCAGCCAAGGCTTCATGCCAAAGGCAGGGTTCAAATCCAAGGACTGCCAGAGAGCCACTACTGGCCCAGACCCTCACCAGCTCAGCTTGAGTCCTGGATTGGATTCTGATCCACTTGTAAGTGGATTAAAGCATCAGCCATATTAATAAATGTAAATTTAGCCTGGCCATGGCAGAGCCAAATCTGCTAAACAGCATGAGGCTTCTAAACCAGTGGTATTTTGCCAACTGATTATCTACAGGCCCTTTATAACAAAATTGCCATCATAAACCATCCATCTAACTCTCGTTTTCCAGCATGAGTCAGCCTAACGCTGCACGAGTCAAAGCAGCAAAGCAGTCCATGCCCTGCATGATTCCCCAGTGAATTAATACAGGTACATAAATATATATGCAACAGCAACATTCTGATTGAAGCCCACTGACGTTATAAGATTACAATCGGATTTTGTTTTCTTCAGCCAGTAGTTATGTATAAATATAGAGCTTGCTGAGGAGAGTGTTAAAGGATGCTGACCTTCTGCCAAGCCCTGGAGAAACAACTCTTAACGAGATTTACTTGTGGACGTTTGAACTAGTTGGACAAGAAAATGGAAGACAAACCTCAAACAAATTGATATTATATAACAAAAATCAATAATGCACTCTCAAAAAATACATGACCCACACTTTGGTCGATACTGAATACCTGAATACTAATAAGATTTACTGTGAAGATTGGCATTATCCATTTGCTGATCATTTTTTGTCCAGATATTATCTAATCATCCTGATTATCCAAACACAAAATGGGATTTACACAAACACATTTTCTGGTCTATAATAGTAAGAATAGGAAGAACACCAGTATTTAAAAAAAAAAAAAAAAAAAAAAAAAATAGCGCTATTTCGTTTTTTTTTTTTTTTTACTGAATTTTTTCTATAATTTGGTAATTTGCCAATTCCCACCTACTTGCTAGCTCTCCGTTATCCTAGCTACCATGACACTGGAGTCTAGCATATGCTTCCACTGAGACAGGCCATATCCTCTGTTCATGCTGCATCACAGGGCAGCTGAGTACTTCAAAGAAATCATTATCTGCCCTCTTCTACATACATAAGTTCAAAGATGCTCACGATTGGTTAGTGTCATTCTGCTTGACAGGTAAGATAGTAAATTTCCACATAAAACTCACAATCTCCAAATGAGAGGGCAGTTGCTTTTCTGTTGTGCCTCTTGGGAACCTGTACTTTTGTACTTCAAGTGATTTTCTTTTTTTTTTTTTTTTTTTTTTTTTGCACATGAATTGTTTGGAGCTATTATTCCATTTCTGTTCTAACCCCAAACTGCTAGAACACTCCAGTACACACCATTACTCTGTCCTGCAGAGAGAGAGGTACACAGATGCAAACTGATACAAAAGCAATATCTGGATAGTAGTTTTAGAATATTTGGGAAAAGCATTCTAGTAAAATAACGGCATGATTTATGATTTAGCCCTGTAAAAGACATAAAAGAATCACTGTAGTGCCAGTGTGGTCAAACTAAATCACTATTAAATGTAGGTCGATTTTAAATGCATGCTGACACTGGGTCTTATTTACACTATATGGCTAAAAGTATGTAGACACCTGACCATCACACCCATATGTATCTGTGATGGTGAGCCTGCAGCTCGTGCATTTCAAAGACGCCGTGCTGCTCACACAACTGCCGGCAGGGTGCTGAAAGGACTGTGTCACTTCAGCACCCTGAATGTTTTAGACAGCAGGGAAGCACATGGCTACGAGGCAGGGTGGCAGAAGCACACACAGCTGACAACTCATGAGTGGAGCTGATGCTTTTCACCCTCCCAGTGAAGACAGGAGGATATAAAAGGGTGTGTCCAGCATGCTGAGGTGAGCCACATCTCTGTTTGTAACACAAGTAGCATGTCTCTCTCTCTCTCTCTCTCTCTCTCTCTCTCTCTCTCTCGTTCAGAGGCCGACCAGGAAGACTGTGTTGACGAAGAGCATTACTACATGATCTGTACCACATTATGGGCATTAACACAGAGGTGGCATTTTTCATACTTGTTCAATGAAGCATAAACAATTATTACACATGCACCTATGGAACAGTCCTTAAGACACAGTTTATAGGCGGTAGGCAAGTAACATCACAGTTACAATAAGTTAGGACACTAAAGAGACCTTTCTACTGACTGTGAAAAACACCAGGAGAAAGATGCCTAGGGTTCCTACTCACCTGCGTGAACATGCCATAGACCTGCTGCAGGGAGGTATGAGGACTACAGATGTGGCCAGAGCAATAAACTGCAATGTCTGTAATGTAAATCCATCCCAGGCCAAAGAAACCAGTCTCTCAGCTTTGCCAGGGTGTTGTGGGCCCCGAGGTGGCTGCCGAGCAGATGGCTGTGGGTCAGGTGCATCAAGGGTTGAGTCTTGCAGGAAGTGATCCATCACAACTTTCTCCACTACTTCACTGGCGTTGTGTTGTTTGGGTTGGAGCCACCTTCTGGTTAAGTCGATCGATTAAGTGTGTGTGTGTGTATGTATATGTGTATGCATATATATGTATATAAACAGTACTGTGCAAAGTCTTAGGCACCCTACTTTTTTTTAATACAAACTTTGTTATAGATTTTTATTTTACGACTTCTACATTATCGAGTCAGTACAAAAACATTTTGGACTTCCAAACATTAATTGTCCAAAATAAAATTCAATGTTAAAAGTTTGTATGGCAGTAAAGAAAGTAGCACATTATGTAAGAGAACACTTTTCAGACAAAGACATAATGACGGCTGCTGGGTTTTGCTACAAAGAAGAAGCAATTGCGGCAGTCAAAGTCTCTAGAAGAACTGTGGCTGGTGCTGCAAGATGCTCAATAACACTTACAGCTCATTTCTTTAAAAAAAACTGCACACATTGTACCTGAGACTACAGTTTGTTTGTTTTTTTTTTTTTAAAGCAAAGGGTCATCACAACAAATGGTTCAACAAAGACTTTTGCACAGAGTACTCTCTCTGTGTGTGTGTGTGTGTGTGTGTGTGTGTGTGTGTTTATTTATTTATATACACACACATACACACTTCCTAATATCTAATATTGTGTAGATCCCCCATGTGCCTCCAAAACAGCTCTGACCCAACGAGTCATGGACCCCACAAGACCTCTGTAGGTGTGCTGTGATATCTGACATAAAGACGTTAGCAGCAGATCCTTTAAGTCTTGTAAGTTGCGAAATGGAGCCTTCATCCAGCACGTCTCACAGATGCTCGATTGGATTGAGATAGTGCATCCGGATATCATCTCTTCCCCAGGTAAGCGACTCACACGCACCCGGCCGTCCACATGATGTAAAAGAAAATGTGATTCATCAGACCAGGCCACCGTCTTCCATTGCTCTATGTCCAGTTCTGATGCTCATCTGCCCATTGTAGGCACTTTTGGCTGTGAGCATGGGCACTCTGAACTGTCTTGTCCAAATGCTCCTGTGAATGATTTATTGAATAAATTTGTTTAAATGAGGCCTTAAATGAGGTCATAATTCGTGTTTTTTTATTTAGTTTTTTTCTTACTTACACTAATTTATATTGATTCACAGGTAAATCAATTGTTGTGAAAATCTTCTCGAATTATCTGAACCTAACCAAGTTTGATTTACAAATAAGGATCAATTAAGACCAATCAAACCAAATAAAAAAATCATTAAATATAAATATGACATCAAAAGACATCACAACGCTGAGCTGTTATATGGAAAGCAAAGACCGGACAGAAAAGGCATTCATCCTCTACAAAACATAGTCACTCAATAGAGTCATTCAGAAACAATAAATTGTTCTGAATCGCCCATCATGAGAAAGAAAGCAAGGTCAACACCATAAACACAGATAAGACCTTGTTTCTTCATTGAATATTTAGCAAGCCGGCCATGTTTCTGAGCGGACGAAGCAGACAGGCGTATGATGAAGACAAGGCCTCATGGGGTGCAGAGAGAAAGATGGATGAGATTTGGCTTTGCTTGGCTCAGCGTTCCTTTATATTAAATAGAAAAAAAAAGAGTGCAGGAAGTGAGGTAGGGAAGCATGTCATCTTCTGCCTGAGGCGGTGCTATCATTTAAGGAAATGGAGAGCAAGGATTAAAAATAAATAAATAAATAAACAGTCAGGCTTAGAGAGTAATGCCATGGGGTTGTGAGGGGTTGTGAGGGGTTAGGTTCAGCTTTACAGAGCCAAAAGCATTAATTCCCTCTGAGTCTCAGCCTCAGAATGCCAAACAGCATGCTGAAAGTCTCAAGGCCGACTGAAGTGCACTTGTCTTGCCAGCTTCAAAGCTTTTCCAGAAAGAAAGCCTGTTGCTTATCATAAGTCCTTGAGGCGCGATTCTTAATTTCCGGAGTGTTCGCGTTAACATTTTCAAGATGGTACTCGAGAGTTGACCTTAATTAATTTTCATCAGGAGTCGCTGATAGAAGTCCACAGTTCTGACTGGCGCTCTTAGAAGAGGAGTGATGTTGGATTTAAATTCTTTAATCTGGATAGTTGTCACAGAATTAAAATAATTTTAATTTATATTGCACCTTTCCAGAGCTCAAGGATGTTTTACAATAGAGTCCATACCACCTTGTGCATATATTCATTTAATTATATACATTTTTTGCAAGCCAAATATGTAGCAAAGGAAACACCCAAGGCACTGTGTTGGCCCACTTCTTGTTCAACCTGTACTCCAGAAATTTTCTGATAACATAGCCATGTTTACAGTTCCTCATCTGGATGATTTTGGAATGTTTTTAATCCAAAATGACTGACAAGTGAGGCAAAATACAATCCATTATCACCAGTGCCGTATTAAAGAGTGCATTCGGAGTTGGATGCACATCACTCACTATTCCACCCTACTCAGTCAGTTTAGTGTCAGATCAGCAGTGCATACCAGCTCAAAAAGGCTGATCCAGACTTGTTTTCAGGATGCAACTGATGCCAGAGTTGAACGTGGAGTGGAAAAACCTATAAACATCGTCCTCATCCTCCACACAGGCAAGGCCTCTTAATGAGCTGTGCCTGATATGCAGATGTATTAATTTCCATATTTATTGCACTGATTTATTTAGTCTATCCTTAAGTTTAGTGAAGGTAAGTGAAGTTCACTCTAACACATTCTTTTCTGCACAAATTAAACAGCATAAAATAGTCAAATACTCCCAAGTATTTGCATTGACTTTGGAGAAGATGATGGGTCAACAAGATTTACATTTACAGTTATGGCATTTGGCAGACACCCTTATAATGATGAGACTTTATTGGTCACATATACATATGCACAGTGAAATTCTTTTCTTCGCATACTCCAGCATGTCAGGAAGCTGGGTGACTTACATTTTATTTCATTTATACAACTGAGCAGATGAGGGTTAAGGGTCTTGCTCAAGGGCCCAGAAGTGGCAGCTTGGCAGTGCTGGGATGTGAACTCATGACCTTCCACTCAAATGTCCAGCATTTTAATCACTGAGCTAACAGTACCAATATTTTTTTTTTTCATAAATTACTGTTCAACTAGTCAAAATAGTAGCTGTTCAAGCATGAGTACAGAACCTTAAACACTAGCCTACACATCATTTCTTTTAATTATACATTTCTTAGTTATAATAGAGATTTAATTATGAATTCAGCTCACATGCTGTTTTTTTTTTTTTTTTTTTTTTTACTCAGTAAACGTGATTCAGCACTTTTGTTAAAGTTGCTGAGGTCAAAAGAAAATGGACTTGATGTGGAAAAAGCTTGACGGATGGCTCACACTGTGATTGTGTTACAACCAGCTAGTTTCCACATGCGTACCTGAATCCCTGCTTGAATCCCAGCTTCATTTATTGATTGCAGCTCATGGGACTATACCTGAACAGGGAGGGCAGCCGCCTGGCTCCGTATCCCAATAATCTTTGGGGGTTGGGGGGGGGGGGTTAAAATCAAAGTGCGCTAGTTGTTGCTATTTCTCCTGCTGGTAGCTCATTTGCAAATGAAGCTGAAATGCGTCCGGTGCTGTTTGTCTGATGTCTTGACATGACACGTCTGGTGTGAATTCGGGGACAGGTGGTATCTCAGGAACAATGGAAGCATGGCAGGAACACACCCTGGACTGGATGGCAGTCCATCACAGGGCACACTCATTCACTCACTCTTTCACACCTACAGTAGGGGCAATGTATCTTAGCCAGTCCATAAGCATGTTTTTGGGAGGTATGAGGAAACCCATGCAGACATGGAGAGAACAGGTGACAGCATGTAACAAGTGGACGTGTCTCCTCCAGTTTTATGACCTTAACTTTATTATGCATTTATTTCTGCTAAAACTACTGCTGAAATGCAATGCACCTTCTCAGTGGATGCATTCTTTTTTAGGTGTAGCCAAAGATGAAAAATGCCAAACAAAATCCTTAAAAATAGCACACAGGGCATAAAAGATTATGGTGCTGGTTTGCTGTTCACACAATAGCATGGGTACAGACGTCTGGATTGACATGAAAGACCAGACATGGCTAAAGCACAATTACATAAAGCTGGATGGCAAGCAAGAGAGCGAGAGAGAGGGAGAGATAGAGAGAGGGTGGCGGTGGGGGAGGGGGGGGCAGGCATTCATGAGTTTCTGACAAGGTTGCTAAGTTCAGCTGTCAACAAAAAGATGAATTTTAGAAATTCCCTCTCATTCACAAAAAAGCCAACATGGCAGCAGACAGTGCTTTGAAAATCCTACACCAGGAGTACAGTCCAAAAGAAACACACAGTAGTGAACAGAACTTTAGAAATGAGATGTGAGACAAGCACAATTTTTGCAATATACAAACTGACAAAACTTGGCAAGAATAATGGACAGAATTTTCAGCATCCAGATGTGCAAAGCTGATAGAGATATATCTCAGAAGCAGCTGTAATCGCATCCGAAGGGTCTTTTACCAAGTACTGAACTGGGAGGTGGGGGTTGTCAAGATCGGGACTGAAAACCATCAAATCCTTTATCAAGGATAAGCCTTTACTTGAACTAGTTGATTTTGTTCATACACTGCACCATTCATCCTTCCATTTTCCATACCGCTTATCCTACACAGGGTTGTGGGGGAGCCTGGAGCCTATCCCAGGGAACTCTTAGCACAAGGCAGGGGACACCCTGGATGGGGTGCCAACCCATAGCAGGGTGCAATCACCACGCATTCACATACACATTCACACACTACGGACAATTTTTGGATACGCCAACAACGCATGTCTTTGAACTGGGGGAGGAAACCGGAATACCCAGAGGAAGCACAGAGAGAACATGCAAACTCTGCACACACGGTGTGGGGGCGGGATTAAAACCCCCCAACCCTGTAGATGCGAGGCAAACATACTAACCACTAACCCACCATGCCCCTACACTGCGTCAATGATGATGAAAGACAACGTGAACATTGTTTTCACAACGCTCAATTGAGACCAAGACCATATTTAGTGAGATCCAAGACTGACACGAGTCCAAATCAATACAGAAGTCAGCTTGAGAACAAACTCTTGATTTGTCCAAGCACTGTAAAATGTCTAAATCTAAAGAATCTCACTGATGTACAACACTTAAGTATAATGTGTGACATACCTTGATTATGTTATGTTTACATGTATGGTTTGTGTGTTTTTACTGTATATGTATTTGTTATTAATCTTTACATTGCAATATTTTAGGAGTAGACCTATAATTTCTAATCATTTCCACTAGGAATTATTTGTGGGCCTTTAAAATGGGTTACTGGCCAAAAATATGGCAAAAAGCCCTGTAATCATAGATATAATATATATTATGTTTTATATATATGGTATATGCTTGATTTTGGATTCATACCCACCAGTTTAGTGCATATTCTAATCCAAGAATAACCTCAGAGTGACCCAGGGCATGTTTTATCTATTCAGACAGCAAGCCCATGAAGTATGATTCACCTGTCTTCTCTTCAGAACCAGTTGTCCTTTCGACCTTGTGTGCACGTCGGACATGCTCTCTGCTCTACACTATGGGCATCTGCTCCATTTCTCTTCTCTGAATGAAAGCACTTCGATGTTTCATCTTGCCGTAAGTACTGTTTTTATTCACAATGGCCTAACAATGAAAGGTCACGGTCTTTTGATGTTGGGGTAGTTTAAAACCGAAAGCACAACACAGGGCTCGGAGCTCCCAGGCACATCAACCACAGTGCTGTGAGAGGAATATGAATAAGAAAACTGACCAGTACTTTCTGCTCGAGCACATGAGGTGCAACATATGAGGCTAACAAGATAAATCAAGAAATGTCTCGAATTATTCAAGAATATTATTTAATCAGAATTAATAATAAGAGTAATGTGAAGGTGTTTCGTTATTGTTCAATTAAACGTATTTTCATGCATTTGCTACAAAATACTGCACAAGGACAAGGAAATAAAAATGTCATTAAAAGCAGTAGCAGCAGTAGAATTTTATTTTTTATTTTCCTTTAGTAAACAAAATAAGCACAGGTCACATGACTAAGCACAATAATAATAAGGAGATAAAATGAATTATAATAATAATAAGAAGAAGGAAAAATAGAGAAAGGTAGAAGCACATAAAGGAGGAAAATAAAAAATAAGAAATATGAAGATGCCTGGAAATCCTGGGGAAGATAAGAAAGGAAATGACTAGAAGAGGCAGTAGACCTTTTGGGTAAAATGGTTCTTCAAGGGTTTTTTTTTTTTTTTTTTTTTTTTTGCATAGTTTAGGGTCCTTAGCTTCCTCAAATGGTTCTATGTATAACCTTAAAGGGTTTCCCAAGATGGCCAAGAAACCTGTAAAAGTTTTTAATCTGTCCTTTTTCTTCCCCTTGAATGTAATACAAGGTAAAGTAGTCATGGGAGGAGGAGAAGGAGGTGAAGATAGATGATAAAATGAATGCTACAGAAAAGAGGTATAAGAAAAACAGTCGAAGAGGAAATGATGAATGACACAAGAAGAAGAGGCAGGAGAATACAGAGGAGAATGAGAAGAAGGGGAGAAAATGATGCAGAGTAATAGAGAAAGACCGAGGAGGAAAGAATGAGGGGATGAAAGGCGAAGAGAATGAAAGGAGAATGAGAAGGGGAATGAGAAACCAAAGTAGGATTAAAAAAGAGGTCAAATGAGAAAAAAAGATCTTGACAGGTTTCTCAGGCTGTTTGGAATCCTTTCTTGGAAACACTGTCCTAAGGTTCTACATAGAACCTTTAGATGTTCCTCAAAAGTAACAACTGAAGAATCCATAAAGGTGCTGATTTGCACTTTTTTGTCGTTGTTTTGAAGAAGGAGGAAAAAAAAAACAAGAAGATGGATGGATGGACTGATGGATGGACCAATTCAGAGTCAGTCCTGTAATGCAGTTGACTTATTGAGGTTCTCAGCATCTCATGCACTGATGCTGTTCCTACAGCAGACCACACCACAGACAAGAATGCTGTGCACAACAGACTGATCTGGTCTTTCCTGTGCAGTGCATTGTTGTTGTCTGTTCAGTCCAATCTACAGTTCAGATACCTGTAGGACTACACCATCTCCACCTCCTCCCCCTGGATGGTTACTGGTCTTACAAGTTCTTTAACGCAACAGAAATCCACCACCAGTTCCTCTGTCTTATCGACCTTAAGCTGCAGGTTGTTTTCCATCCACCATGCAACAACGTTCTTCACCAAACCTCTGTACTCTGTTTCATCTCCATTTCGAATGCAGCACCACAATGGAGGACCCATCACAGTACTTCTGCAGAAGGAGGCGGATAAATATGCGGAAGGAAGAATGAGGACATGAATAAGGAACAGATGGAGAAAAGAAGAGAAAGGGGAGTGAAAAAGAAAAGGAAGAAAGAAAGAAACACAGAGAATAGAGAAACATAAGCAAAAAAGCATACATGCTTAGAAAAAAAAAAAATGTTCTTCACAAGTTCTTCAAGGGTTCCTCGGACAGGTAAAGGTAAAGGTGCTTAGCTTTCTAAAGGGCTCATCTGGGAGACCTTTCTTTTCTTATAGGGAAACTGTGTTGTAGAACTTTTAAGCATTTCACGAAAGAGACAATGGGTACCGAAGAAGAAGAAGAAGATGGATGAGGAGGAGGATTCGTAGAAGCAAAACAAAGACGAAGTGAAAGAGCAGGAGAAATGACTAGGAGAATAAAAAATAATAAGAAGGAGGAAGAGGAATGAGGAGATGAGTGCAGAGGAGGAAGAACAAAAGATGAAAAAGGACAAAAAGGAGAATGTGGGTCTCTGTTTGAGAAAGGTGTATCAGATCTGTATGTCTCTGCTTTAGTCACTAACTAAATGCAGTTAAAAGGAGCAGACTGCATGGTGAGTTACCTGCTTCTTCTCTGTAATGAGGATGATTAATCTGAGGGGAGTGGCTCTTGACTCTGACATTTCCACCAGCAGCTAATCTGCATTCATTAGGAGAGAACGCAGTGCCCTAATTACATCCCGGCCTCCTCTCTAACAGTGGAACTGGGGAAAGGGAATACAATGTCTATGTTAGAGGGCAGATGTTGATGACTCAGGTCTGCTGAAAAACATTACGCACATTAGCAACACTATGCGTTTAATACAGTCCTCCAAGAAACACCAACCGACTACAAAGCACATCTATAAGAAGTGAAACATGAACCACACCTAAAACCCACATGTTAAAGGAAAGCCATCCCGAAACACATGAAATATGTTCATACGTACATTTTTAGCATTGTGGGTAATGTAAGAACCCATTAAAAAAAAAGTGAAAGTAAAAAGGTGTCGATGAAAGAAGTTTAATTTTAGGGTGTAGTTTGTTGACCTAAAATATTATTGTATTATTATACTTACACGGGAAAATGAGATAAACAGGAAACGAGGTTTATGTTCGTGGTACATATATGGCCAGCAGTGCCAACACGACATTTACACAGTAAAATGCATATAAAACTGCATTTACATTTATTTATTTATTTTTTTTTTCCATTTGAGCCTTTTACACGTCAGACAGAAGTAAATGTTGGGGTGTAAGATGTTGATGTTTTGCTGTCACAGTGAATGGCTTTTAAAAAGCATGAAAATTCCTTGAAGTGAACATGTACACGGTGAATACATAATGCAAAAACATTCCGAGACGGAAAGCTAAAGCATGACCTCACCGAGCCTTTCATAAATATTCACCATGAAGAATGCTCTGGTTTTCTTCCTCCGTATTTCATGCGCACGGTTTTCTTTTCACGCATCCGAACTTGGTTTTTGCCCGTTTTGTTTTACATTTAATTAATTTTTCGTGTCAGCTGCAAAGTGAAAAGCAGGCCTCTTCACTTACAGCGAGCTGAGAGATGAAAGAAGGAAAGAACTATTTCTTTTTTCATATCCTCATCCACTACTTGTAATAAAGTGTGCTGCTGAATTGTTTGTTAAAAGTGAAGACGAAACACAATCCATGGTCGAGTTACATGCCAGAAATAACAATATGAAAAATAAGCCTTAGTTTTTCATATTTGTTTGGAGTTGAAAGGGTCGTGGACAAATTCCATTTGGCCAATAAACACCGTAAGGGGTACACCTTCTTTTGACTTGGTCCAAAGTCCAGTTGACCAAAAAAAAATTATTTAAAAAAATCGTTTAATTAAAAAAAAAAAAATAAATCAAATAATTAAAAAAAAGCAGAACACAAATAAAATAAATAAATAAATAAAAAAAACTGAGAAGGTATAAAAAAACAGTTTTTTTTGTATTAATTTGAATTTATTTCTAACGATTCACAGTTGCAACAGTTATGTTTAGATTTGTTTGTAAATCCTGTAATTTTGTATTTCAACATTTAATAAATACGCTTTCTTGTGGCTGAATATATATTTTTTACTTTCGTGGATAATTTGACATTGACTATGCAATAAAATCCACCTGAATTGATTTGCGATTATCAAATTGTCATAGATTTAAGTCCCAGTTCACCTTGTGTTATGTGACTGTATGCCAGGTTATGAGCCTTTGAGTAGCTGTCATCATTAACCAGAGACCATAGAAATCTATTATTGTATAATATAATAGCAGAGATATAACACACATCTAGCTTTCTCATTGATTCTACTCCACAACAGAGAAGCACACACTCAAGGTGTGTCACACTCCTGATTGCTCATGGATGACTAAGACCAATGGAGCACGTGTCCAGCCTCATGTCCCTGTGCTCGTCCTCATGCTGAGCTACTGATTATCTTGCCCTACAGTCATTAAACCCCAGCAGGTGAAGTCCTGGCCCATCGAGACCAATGTGCCTTGATAAATTTGCCCTATTATGTTGACAGATTAGTCTATAGCTGAAGCCCAAGTGGTGGCTGGTCACATGGGTCAGCACATTCATCATTACACTGCTCAAATGTCACTCTCTTATCCTGCTGGCTGAGATGAGACTTTCAGCCCTGCAGATCACATCAACCTGAGCGCTGAGTGTGAAAAATGCAGCATATTCATTATCCACTGATGCAGGAAATGTTTCCTCTTTATTGTTTCATATAGGCCAAAATGATCGTTCCAGTCGGCGTAAAAAACTGGCCGGTGCCAAACGCAACACAGTCGGGAACATTTTATCTTCTGCGCTAACACACCTGAATTTATATTTCATAAGCGAAATGATCAATCAGCTCATGTCCAAGGAAGTTTGAAACAGACCAAGAAGAGCACTGTGAGTATACACTTTGGGGCAGGCTGTGACAGGAAAATAATCAATTACAGGGTAGTGATGAAGCAGAGTTAGGGTGGACTCACACTAAGCCTGGTTGCCTCCACCCTCCATACTCCCCCGCAGGCCTGCACACACATTCACTTAACGTTCCAGGCCTGAGTATGCTCACGCTGTTACCATGCTACTTTTTGTTTTGAAGAAAAGTGCTCTTGGACAGTGCAATGGAGTTCATTATTGTAACTTTACTTACTTTGTGGCTTATTTGGAGTCATTTGGGGCACGGTGACACCCTGCACTCTCACATGCCTAATTGATTGCCGAATAAATTTATCACTTATGCGGCACAACAATTTTCACTTAATTGTGCTGCATGCATCAGGAGATTTTTTTTACGGAGGCAGCTGATGTTGAGGGATGAATTTGCAGCTTTACATATCGACTACAATTCCCGTTCATCAGTAAAGTGAGAACCAGATCTGTTATAAACCTTAATATTCTGTTAAATTGAACAGTGGGCACTGAGCAGTGGTGGCTCAGTGGTTAAAGGATCTGGGTTACTGATCAGAAGGTCAGGAGTTCAAGCCCGAGCACTGCCAAGCTACCACTGTTGGGCCCTTGAGAAAGGCCCTTGACCCTCAACTACTCAGTTGGATAAATGAGATAAATGTAAGTTGCTGTGGATAAGGACGTCTGCCAAATGCCATAAATGCATTTTTTTTTTCAGAATGTAAATAATCTAATACACTACTACAAGGTAAAAAGTAAATCCAGAGTCTTAAACCAGACAATTAACTCCAACTTGAAATACTTTGCTTTGTATTAAATTGATATGCAGTGTTTTGCATTAGTATTCACCCCCTTTGAACTGGATTTGAAATGGACTTAAATGGGACTTTTACCATTTAGTTTACTCACTTTACACAAGTGAAGGTGCAAAATGTGCCTGGATGGTGATATTTCTTGTTGGTTGCACAAGTATTTACTCCCCTTCATTAACCAATCGCCCCTCGGTCAATTAATTTGGTAGAAACGCATCGGGGTGCAATTAGATTGGGTTGCACTTAAGTCTTGCAGGATAGATGTCCTGCTTCCTGATATTTTCGCCCATCCAACTTGCTAGAATTGTTGCAAGATCTGTCAGGCTGGATAAAGATATGTGCTGAATAGCAAATTTCAAGTCACAGATTCTCAATTGAATTGAAGTCTGCGCTTTGGCACATTGTGGTTCTTCGTTTTGAGCTGTACAGTTGTGCTTATTAATTTACATACCCTTTGCAGAATCTGCAACATGTTAATAATTAAAATAAAAAAAGAGGAATTATTAAAATTACATCTTTTAATTTAGTATGAATACTGAACAAGCTATTTCACATAACAGATGTGTACATATAGTCCACAAGACACTGAATTTACACAAATGAACCAGTTCAAAAGTTTACATATGCTTAATACTGTATGTTGTTACCTGGATGATCAGTGACTGTTTTTGTTTTGTGAACTGCCCACTGTTCTTCAGAAAAATTCTCCAGGTCCTGCACGTTCTTTGGTTTTGCAGCATCTTCTGCATATTTGACCTCTTGCCAACAGCGGCTATATGATGTTGAGATCCATCTTTTCACACTGAGGACAACTGAGGGACTCGTACACGACTATTACAAAAGGTGCAAACATTCACTGACGCTCAAGAAGCTACACTATACATTAAAGGGGACCTAATGTGCAAAATTCACTTTTCAATGGTGTTTGAACGTAACTCTGTGTCGGCAGAGTGTGTACACGACCACCCTACAATGGTAGAAATCCACACCCTCCTTTTTTATATTCTCAATAAGTGTCTGAAAATGAGTTTTCATTTTTGCCCTAACGTGACGTCACGTTGGAACAAGCCCCACCCAGGGACTCTGCCCTATTAGCATAGATCTCCCGTGAGTGAGCTGCTCACAGTCCGCCATGTTTTCCACGCTGGAGCAGTTATCGTGGTAAGAAGAATGTCCTAGCTTCATACGTGTTCTGTTCTTGGCTGTAAGAATGAACATAAGAGTCTTCATGTACTCCCGGCATTAGAGCCACTGAAGACGCAGTGGAGAAGTTGTATTTTTGAAGGAAATTAAAATACCTAAATTCTTGTATGTTTGTGCGAATCATTTTACACCAGACTTCTTTGTGAACGAGGGTCAATGCAGAGCAGGATTTACTAAAAACTTGATTCTCAAGCATGGATCAGTATCAACTGTACGTGATCCAGCTTCATCTCCAGAAGACGTAAGTATCGCACTTCATATTTTGTGAATGTTTGCAAATCGCCTTTCCGAATGAGCTTGTTAGCAGATCCCACGGCTAATGCGACTACTTACCATTGTCTCTGTGAATAGTTTTTTTTATTTTATTTTATTTTTAACCCCGAAAAGGGCTTTTCAGTGTGGTATAATAAATTATCTCTGGGGTATTTTGACCCTTTATTATGAAACTTGCATTACATCTTGCAAAAAAAAAAAAAAGCTTAAAATAGGTCTCCTTTAAGAGCCAGGGGGGTGTAAACTTTTGAACAGGACGATTGGTGTAAATTATTATTTTGTCTTCTAGGAAACACGTACATATCTTATGTAACTTCTGAAGGGCAGTGCTAAATGGAAAAAAAAAAACAAACAAAAAAAAACAAATCAGATCTAAAGCCATTTAAAACAAGTTTAGAAAACAAATTCTAATCCAAATCAAGCACTAAGCAGTTGAGGGTCGGAAACAAAAGTAAAAATTCCCACCTAATATATAACTCTTTCATATTTCAGTCAGATGAAATCAAGTAAGTGAGACTTAAGCAGTTTGAAAATAGCCAGCCGGGAGCAGAAAGACTTTAACTGCTCGACAGAGGATTTCAAACCCTCAGCTTATGTTTTTAATTGTAGTTTTTGTATTTGTTTAATTAATAAATTGTCTCTGATTCAGACTCTGAATCTTAAGCACTAAGCTACAAGTGCACCAAAGAATAACGCATGGGAAAAAAGAGCTATAAAAAGGTTAGTCTATTGCTATAATTTTACAAATAAGGAGCTGGGATTATCCTACAAGGACTCAGGTCCATGTAGGGTAGTCAGAAATGAGACTGCTCCACCTTTGGCTTCTATTGTGTGACTTTGACAGTGATGAAATAATCCATTATGTACCAGAGTAAGAGCTCGTATCAGTAAGCAGTGTGTAATTCTGTATTATTAACCACAGCAACATCTCCACGGTACGCACAAAACAGGCCTTTGCATCCAGACACACACCCAGGATACACAAGCGTAGAGGGAAATCTTGCGTAATGTTCTTCTTGGGTTCATGTCCTTCAACTTTATTTGCACTATAGGGTTTCTGCTGAGATGCAAACACACTGTGTGCCCCATGGAATTACTCCAATATTTTAAATGTCAGTGTTTTCTTTTGAAGAAAAACACATTTGGATAACGTTGTCATTTGTCTGAGCTTCGATTTTTGTTGTCGCCTCTGGAGCTTCATTAATGTCCTTCGCCATGTCAGGTCTGTCAACAGAAACATCATTTTGACACTCAATTCCAAAACTAAGGTCCGATGTTTCTCCCACAGAGAAGGTAAGACGGCCGCAGGGCTTTGGCTTATTTTTCTTTCTGTCAGAGTCATCCCAGAGGTTTTCTCCAAAATATTGCACGACGCTATTCGAGTCAATGAAACCGTCTTCGCTGTCAAAAAAACTAGAACACGAGGGAGCGATGCAGATGACAGCCTGAGAACAGCTTGTGTTCATGCGGTCCCTATTGGCTGGAAGGTCATAGACGCACTCTAACATGTTGGCAAATCAGATAGCGTGCAGAACTCTGAAACGGAGTGTTCGCCGCTTAGCTGTGCTTTGTACGCCATGCTTATAATACAAGCAATCAAAATGAATAATAATCTTACCTAAATTAGCTAATTCAATGCACACTTATTCATATAGTGCTGTTAACAAAACACATTGTAGCTTTACAAAGCATCTTTACAGAAATCTGGATGTGGATTTAGATCCAAGCCCGGGGCGACATTAGTGAGAAAAAAATATAAGGTGAGATGACGTAAGGAAGAACTTCTTGAGAACTTGAGACTCAAAAGGGAAGCCATCCTCTTCTAGGTGCACTGTAAAACCGGATAAGTTCATTTAATAATAAAAAAAAAAATAGGAAACTAATTACCTCAAAATTTTTAAGTTGATAAATCAATTCCTTTAAGCCAAATACACTTAAATATAACAAAAAATGAACACAAAACTTGTTATATTTAAGTGTATTTACCTTAAAGAAATTGATTTTATCAACTGAAAAATTTTGAGGTAATTAGTTTCCAAAATTTTTTAAGTTAAATGAACTTATCAGGTTTTACAGTGTGGCACTGGATTGTGGGATTAATTGCTCAGTCTGATTATAATGCAAAATTAGTTTTTCTGCACGTCCCAAACACTTTTATAAATACAGACGTTGCTAGATGTAAATCATGTCGAGATCTCACTAAGAAAATAATCTTCTGGCCCTGATCCGGTCTGCTACTGTTACACTGTAAAACCGTATGAGTTTGTTTAATTAAAAAAAAAATAATAATAATGGAGTAAACTAATTACCTCTAATTTTTAAGCTGATAAATCCATTTCTTTAAGCTAAAATACACTTCAATATAACAAGTTTGAGTTAAATTTTTGTTAGATTTAAGTGTATTTGGCTTAAAGAAAATTGATTGATCAACTTAAAAAAAAAAATTGAGGTAATTAGTTTCCTCAAATTTTTTGAATTAAATGAACTTATCCGGTTTTACAGTGCACCTTAGCGTCCAGCCATTTCCTCCTGAGAATAAGAGACTGAAATATTTAAATAATAACTTACTAATAAGTGCCATTTAGTTCCTCTGATCTTGCAAATCACATAGTGTAAGTAATATGAAGTGCTCCTTACTAAGAACTTCACTCCCGAATCATCAAATATAGATCATAGTTGACATGGACGTCTTGTCGGGTCATGACGTGAGGAAGGGTTCTGCTGTAATGCAGCCATTTTAACCCATTGTTGCTGTGTTTTATTGTAGCTTTTGGAACTTGGATAGTTTCTGAATTTCTCTGAACTCTGAGTTGTGTCGCTCCATGATGGCTCTGTTACAAACTCAACTCACACATACAAGTATGAGAGCCGTTATATGTTAACTACGGCAATGATAAAACGCCAGAGTACAGTTTTGTTTTTTGTTTTTTTGTTTGTTTTTTTGTTTTGTTATGCAGAGCAAAACTGAAAGGTCAATAAGTATACATCAATTCATTTTAAAACAGAGAAGGACTCGTCTTTGAATCATCATCTGGAGACGTAATGTATGAATCTAACTAGCTATGACAGGACTGTGGATTCAGAACCTCGGAATTTTTTTTTTTTTTCTCATAATCCTTTTTCACCAATACTAACTCAACATAAAATTTGTATAAACACTATACTAACATACTCAAATATGTCTGCACCAAATTTGGCCCACCATCATTTATACTTTGTGGACATGCTGTTATAGGAAATTCATCAGTGACAAATTGTTTTACCAGCTTGAAGTTGATAAATTTCCAATAACAGCACTCCTTGAAATGATGTATTCCTCTTATATTACAGCATTATTTGTCAATGATTAATATTTTCATCAATTAAAGTACAACAAGAGCACACAGTCAGAACTCCTCTGTCCTGAAGATTTCAATAAACCTAAAGTTACAGCTTTACCAAAGCACCGATACTGGAAACGCTTTACGTTATTGTTATTAAATTAAAAAAATTCCCTTACAGTTTAGTATTATTCTTAGATGATGTGGTGCATCCACTATGCAAGAAGTTTTACAACAAGCGCATTAATGTATACATCTGCTGTTGCAGAAAAAAATACTCAACACCTTCCGACCAATCAAAATCCACCATTCAACAATAGTGTACAAGATATAACACAACTTCCTTTTGCCTTTGACTTCAGTAGTAATATCACTACAGCTATGTTCTGCATGCTGCATATTTTTCCCACGTGGAAAGAAGTTTAAGGAAACAATTCTGCCTAAAGCAGTAGTCACACAATGCCTGTACATAAAGAGGCATCGTGGCTGGAGAACATTAGACGTGTTGATGTTAATCTTCAGGCTGGAATGTGAAGCATCATGCAGGGTCTCTTGTGCTTTTGTTTTGACACAAAACTTTACAGAGCAGTGAAAATCTTTGTGTTCGGTGGAAAAGAGGTTTTAAAAAAAAAGTGCTTCTGGCATTGTTAGTAGGAAGTCAAGCTGTATAGATGTCTTTCACCTGAAATAGATATCTTTGGAGTTGGGGTGATGTTATCAGGAAGTCTAGCGTGTGGATCCAGAGTGGATGTCTGGGAGCCTATCCCAGGAGACTCGGGGGGAAAAGGCGGGGGGCACCATGGACGGGGTGCCAACCCTTCACAGGGCACACATTCACGCACTACAAACAATTTGGAAATGGTAATCCACCTACAACACATGTCTTTAGACTGGGGGAGGAAACAGGAGTACCCAGAGGAAACCCCAAAGCACATGGAGAACATGCAAACTCTGGGCACAAAGGGCGGAGGTGGGAATCGAACCCCTGACCCTGGAGATACGAGGCTAGATTTGTTATTATAAGGTGTATATTGTTAATATTACATACCTAAATCCAGTTTTGCACTTAGAGCATTTAAGTTGAAACCTTCATACTTTCTTCAGTAGATTTTCCAACGTTCTTCTCTCTGTCTCTGTCTCTCAGGTCCACAAATCTGGTCCATTAATCTTGTTCTTCTTAGCTTACAAAAAAGACGTCACAATGGTCTTAGCACGTTAGTAAAATTGGGCTGAAATCAATGAAATTACGTTACAAATATCACTTACAACACTGTTAAAACACATGTTTAGAACACAAGCTACAAGTAAAGACGACTTTAATCAAGTAGAAAATGATACAAAGGGAATTCTGTTTACTGTTAAACATGCCCTGCCATACTTCTGTGACGTCTGGTCTTTTCATGTGTCAAAGAACTGGAACACATAGGCGGATTAAGACTTCATGGTGCCCCTGGCCAACAGCCGCCCAAGTGCCATACAATATATATGTCCAATAATATACAATAAACCTGTGATTTGCAGCTGCACTACTTTCAAAGCTTCTGCTATAGAAAATTGTTGTTTCATTTGAAAGTAGCGCAGCTGCAAATCACGTTCTATCCTCGAATTCATCCACACTGTAGTACATCAGTAATGAATATGATAAGTTTCTCACCTGACCTACATTTTCAAATGAATGTAAATTTCCCAGTTGCTTCAATCACTTTCCATCCAAACAATCTTGCGAGCAAAGTGTCCATTAAGTTGATCCCTTGACTAATTTTGTTGTTTTTGCTGCAGTGGGTGTTTCATGTCCGTAGTCCCCTGTGTCGCATTTAATTATTTTGTTCGTCCACGCTGGAAGCTTTCAGCTACATTTACTTTAACTTCCTAATCAGGCTTCATAAATTTCCGCCAGGTGTCCCTGAGCTGGATGTCAGCAGAAACCGGTGTTGCTGAGAAGATAAAGTCTTGCTCAATCATCAGCAAAAGTGTCAGTGCTCCGCCCGCCAAGAACTCGAGTGTCGGTGAAGGAGACGAGTCACCATGCTGCTGTAAAGGGCAAAGAGGAAACCCTCCGGATAAATATGAGGCTGGTGACCTTTGTGGAGAGTTTCAAGCCTCAGAGCATCTGCAGCCAAGCAGAGCACATTAAAACAAGGAGTTCCCAAAAGGTTAGACTTGGCGCAAGCCAATACTCCGTTTTTTTTTTTTTTTCCCCCTTCGCAAAATTACAACAGTGAAAAACTAATCCAGGCCTATAGTCATTTGTTGTCTCAGATCCAAATCAGAAGCAACAGTAAACTGCTGTGATAAGTACATCTGAGGTACAAAGAGCCAAATGTGCATCTTGCTGATCATAAATTTTAGTGTTAAAACAATAGTGTTTATCTGTAGAGTTTTCCCAGTCTGCCTCTGCTCTACTAACAGAGCACTCTGGGAGGATGTCTGGTCATTACGCAGCAATCATTTTCAATAGCCGGTGCATTTGTGTTCCCTCGTCACGGCAGCAGGCAGAACGTTTGAGCTGTGGAGATCAACCAGAGCTCAGCTACCTCACAGAGCTTTGTTGCTCAAAATGAAACAGTTCAGTGCTGCGTGCAATTAAGAAAGCATCAAGATTGTTTTTATTGTCCAATCAGCCATTAAACTGCTTGCAATGCAGAGCCAATGTTGCTTTACAAAATGAGAAAAAACGAATGGCAAAATAATAAAATAATAATAATAATCATCACAGATTTAGTTGATCTATTATTTCCCTATAAATGCATCCCCGACCATGATTTATTCTTAACATACAGTCATGTGAAAAAGTAAGTACACCCCATGGAAATAACTTCTTGAAGGCATTTTGCATATTTGTCCACAGGCTTGCTGGAATTTTTAACCATTCTTCCATGTAATATTCTTTCAGTTGCAAGATGTTTGAGGATTTTCTTGTACGGCCCATTTAAAATCCCCCCACAAAATTTCAATGGGATTCAAATCCGGGCTTTGACTAGGCCGTTCCATAACCCTTCATTTCTTTTTTTTGAGCCGTTCCTTGGTGGATTTGCTAGTGTGCTGAAGATCCTGTTGAAAGGTACACTTTCGATTCAACTTCAACTTCAGACGGCCTCATATTATTTTCAAGCATTCTTTGATATGATGCAGAATTCATAGTGGAATCAATGAATGCAAGCTGTCCAGTCTCCGAGGCAGCGAAGCAACCCCAAACCATAACATTTCCACCACCGTGCTTCACAGTTGGTATGAGGTGCTTCTCCTGAAAAGCTGTCTTTGGTCTGTGCCAAAAACGTCTGCAGTTACCGTGGCCGAACAACTCTATCTTTGATTCGTCTCTCCAGAGCACATTATTCCAAAAGGCCTGGTTTTCGCATATATGCTCATTAGCAAACTGAAGTCTTGTAAAGGCTTTTTCCTGGCTCACCTCCCATGCAGGTCAAATTCATGCAATCTCTTTCAGATTGTAGACGCGTGCAATTTGACACCAACAGTTGCAAGACTAACTAGCAGATCCTGTGATGAAATTTTGGGGTTCTTGGGGATTTCTTTTTGCATCAGACGGTCTGCTCTTGGGATGAATTTGCTTGAACAGCCAGTCCTGGACAAATTTGCAGTCATTTGAAATCTGCACCATTTGTAGATTATTTTCCTTAAGGTCCTTTCCCACTGAGCGCGATGCGATAAAGCGAAACGAATCGCGATGAACGGTGCTTTCCCACCGAACGCGAAACGATTTATCGCCTTCTGCTAATTCACGCCTGCACGATAGGTGCCGGTGTCTGAGAATGCATTTTATGGATGGAAACTTGGCAAATGATAACGAGAACTCAATATCCATTCTCTTCTCTCTGGAATACTCTTCTTTGGTTTTTACACTGGGTTTCAAAACAGCTTTCTGTGCTATAGCGCCACCAATCTCGCCCTTTGCTGCAACAGCAGCATCTCCGGGCATGTGATCTAAAGCTCAAATCTAATTGGACGGCTCATTTCATCACCGAGCGACAGGAAAAAAAAATCAACACGCTAGACGAAAAAAAAAAAAAGTGTCACTCTGTCGCACCGTGAATGATCGTGCCCAGTTTGAACAGCTCCATAGGCATCTATTGTTTCAATTCAAGACCGCCATCGCATAAAACATTCGCATCGCTTAATCGCACTCAGTATGAAAGGACCTTTACAGTGAAATGATGTATTTCAAATAATTTAGAGCTCGTTTTAAATCCCTTGCCAGACTCACAGGCATCCACAACCTTTTTTTTTTTTTTTTTCTGAAGGCTTTACAGAACTCTTTAGATCTTGGCACGACGACACAACACACCTCGATAGCAAAGCGAACGCCAGACACGAGGTACAAGAGGTTTAAATAAGAAACAGGTTCTAATCACTGGCACCCAATGTTGAACACCTGATTTTCTAATTTTATGGATCTGAAGGTGTGAAAAACGTAGGGGTGTACTTACTTTTTCCATGTGACTGATTTGTTTTTTTGGAATTTTAAATGGTGAAAATGTTACGTGTCGTTTGATAATGTGTCACCTAACAGGCACTGTTTCAAAAAGCATCAAATGTTTGCTTGTCCAAATATAAAAGCAAAATAAATCAATTTAAAAAGCTGAAATTCGTACAGGGTGACACGGCGGTACGGTGTATAGTGTTGTTAGGTGTGAATGAGTATATGAATATGCATGTGCTGGGCAGCCCACCTGTGGTGTATTCTTGCCTCTGTGTATGTCTGGTATTCCCTGAATAGACTTTGGCTCCAGGATAAATCGCTTTCTGACAATATTTTGATATATGAGCTGTAATTTTCTATTAGCGGTTCAAAAAGAAAAAAGAAAGAAAGAAAGAAAAAAGATTGAATGTTTTTAATGAGCAAAAACTGTCCTCTTTTTTTTTTATTATTTTTTTTTTTTTTACAGAGATTAATGAGTGGAGAAGAGAACAACACCTATCAGGGAAACTGTATCGCTTTTCATCCCGTTTCGTCTTACCTTAACATGATTGGGTGGAGAAAAATAAATTAATTAGAACCAAAAGATCTGAAATTTGCATGAATCATTAGTTTAAGCTCCAGGTAATTTATCACATCCTGTGGATGTTCGCCAACAATACAGCATCTCTGGGTTTTGTTTATAAATGGGCTTGTCAAATTTCAAGAAATAACTCATGTATATTATTCCGCTTTACGAGTCACACAGGGCGACGACGTCACGAGTAACTTTCTATTGGTTGTTATTCATATAGCAGTGAAATGCAAAAAAAAATACCAATTTATCAGAAATGACTCGTCGTGACTCTATAAAAGGGTTGTGGTATAAGCGGAATAAAACACCTCAGGATTTCCAGGTGCTAATTGTCATGTAATATGGGAGAAGGACTAGAACTACGTTTCCCATCAGCCACCGCACCATGTAACTTGTGTCTTTCACCTGTTTCACGTTTAGCTCATTAGCACTGGTGTGTATGTACAGTATAGTCACGTTCAGCACTTATTTACACGGTCCTCACGTTTCCTGTTTCGCTCGCCATGGTTCCACGGACGTCTCGTGTGGTATTTTGTTTGCTACGTTATTAAAAGTTTCACTGAAATTCCTGACACTAATAGTTTTGTAAGTTCAGGTCTTCACAACAGCGTTATGAATGATTTTTTTTTTTTTTAAAGCAGCATGCCGTGGAATGTTTTAGATCTTATTTAATATTGGAAAAGGTGAATGACATCCTTATTCGCTGAAAAATGCTAGTATTATTAGGGTAAATAAAATAAAATAAAATAAACTTTATCATCACCACCAGGACGCTGTGTCTAATATCAGTTTTGGCCAATCCTATCAATACGTTTGAGAATTCTGACACATGCAGACTTTGTGTAAAGGGGAATAAATGGCGGTTAACACATAGCTGAACACACAACAGCTCCAGGTGTCCTACCATAATGGCGCTACCAACACCGTGCTGCCATATGCAAGCCTGCAGATAAGGAAGTGCACGATTCCTGTTTTTTTTTTCTTATTTTTTTTTTTCTCACTATATATGGTAGATAAGCTGCTCTGTGTGTGTTGCTGTTTTCCCTATTTGAGAAGACTTTTCACCATTTCATGATTATCCTTAATGTGTTCCTTATGTATTTTTAAAATATATATTTTTTCCCCCCTGCTTTCTCTGGAGATCTGCATTTAGATAGCCTTCTCCTTCTCCCACTGACTGGTGAAGTTTTCTATAAAGAGATGTTTGTTTAGCATTTATTGAAGGAGTGTCCAGTGTCAGTGCTTCCTAACAGCAAGGTAAAGCTGTAACTTTAAGTTTAAGTCTTCAGAACAGAAGAGGTTTTAGATGTTTAATGGTTAGGAGGTAACTTGTTTCACAGATCCACAATGTAACTATAAATGGAGAAAAAAATAAAATAAATAATACAATACATCCTTCCTTACCAAATAATCATAATAAAAACTACCGACAAATTGCTGTGGTATGAGAGGAATAAAACATTTTTAGGCTGTGCTGTTATACAGCAGGAAGATAATCTGCGTTGGCATGGTGACCGTAACCACGCTTCATCACACCACCCCATGAGTTGATTATTTTCCTATAATAGCACACCCCAAGTGATTTTAAACAGAATTATCAAAGCTAAAATTCTTATCGTAAGACGTTCTTTTCTTGCACACGTATCCTGTCTATATATTCATGGGATATTCACTATGGGATTCCCACTCGCAGGAAAAAAAGATTTCTCCGTTGGAATAACTTCTTGTTTCCATTATAAGCCCTCCTTCAGTTAATATTAATTAATATTATAATATTAATAAAGCCTTCCTGGGACAAAAATGAAAGCACCGGAATCTCTTCCTGTAGAACAAAAATGATATTTCTAGGACTGAAATTACCACAGCGGAATGAAAGCGGGAGCGAGAAACGTCGTTAAAATGACAAGACCTTAGAAATGTTTCATAAAATCTTTACACCGTCAAGCTGCTGAGCAGAGACAGATTATGAAAAGTAATGAGCGTGATGAGACGTAAAATGTCAGGAGGAAGCGGATAGAAAAATATCGACCTTTAAAATGTGGATATATTACTGACAATTTCTCTCATGGCTGTTCTGAGCAATGCCTACAATTCACCACTGGTGTGTGTGTGTGTGTGTGTGTGTGTCAAGAAGCAAACAAAGTGTCCTCTCGATATACAAGAGAAACACGTCCTGTGTGTTAATTAATTAGAGTCTGAAAACATTGTGCACAGTCACTGACCGCCTCGAGGGTGCCGTGTCTCTCGCAGCGAGGCTGGAGCATCGTCGTCCTCTTCACTGGTTTCTCTAACAGGCTTGTGAATCGACGTCTGACCTCTCTATGCAAGAATGAAGTTGGCGTGACGCAGGAGAGTAGGATGAGTTGAGTTGAGTTTCAAGTCCAAACACACAGGCACACGGGGTGACAAAAAAAAAAACAAATCCGACAATCTCTACGCTTCTTAGATCTGGAGTCCATTTACAAGTAAAAATGAATGCAAATCATCACTGGTCCACACTGCGCCAATCTACTTCCTGTAGATGGAAACATGGCGTCGATTCGATGAGTGAATCAGCACTCAGGAGACACTCTGACAGCAAAGCAGTGACATACTGGACATGTAAATCAATTAAAACATCTTCCAAAAATCAAAAGCCGTTTTATTTATTTTCCCAGTGCACACTGAATCGACGTGGCTGAGGTAAAGGATGTGCAAATACATATCAGCCAGTTTATTTGTCTTAAACCCCCCTTTCACCCCATTTTCACCTCTGTAGAGTTTCGTCTTGTCGTACTGAAGGCCAGCAGATAATCTGCGTAGTCTTGACGGAAGATAACTCCTACTTGCTAACAGAATCAGGAGGAACACACACACACACGCACACACACACACACGCACACACAACACACAGCTACCTAGAGATGCTGTGTGTGTTTTTACTCTTTTTACTTTAGTGATTGACATCCGCGCTACAACTGAAAGTAATAGGAACATGACTGTGTGGATTTCTGGCCTTTAATTTGTGTCTGAGCTTACAGGTTTGGTAGCACAAGAGGAAGTGATGCGGTGGGTACTGTACATCTAAAAGAATGCTTGATCTTTGGTACATGTGCAAATCTCAGGAGGTCTGCTCTGAGACCTGCTCTGGACACATAATGATGGTATCAACAAATATTCAAGCAGAGGCTGTGTGTGTTTGTCTTGCTTGAAAGAATTAGGTCCAGATGGACATCATTTTCATCCAAACCATGACAAAAAAGGGTTAGGTTCTCATGGATCCCCAATGAAAATTCTTTTGAAAACTTCACCTACTATGGAAGACATGTGAAAACAAGAACGTCCTTAGATGCACATCGCATTCGCATAAAATTCCAATGAAAACCCATATGATTTGAAAAAAACAAATCAAACCCTTCCATTCAATTAAAACAATTACCAATTAAAACATGCACCTATTATACCTAATACCTGTAATAACCTATTATGCATAATAAATCAACACACGTCGCAATCGTGAGATAACAATAACGAATGAACTAAATAAACCTGCTAAAATCCATTACGCCGCACTGCTGAATTCTTGATTCTGATTGGTCAGGCGCTGTTGATAAATTTTTGGCGGCTGCAAATCACAGGTTTATATTAACACTCTTGCTCAGATACATCATAATCAACATTAAACTGATTTACATGAAAAATGTGGAGTTTTTTTTAGCAAAGGTAAAATGTAATTGTTGCTATGGTAAAACATTTGGGAGGTTTATTTAACATTTAAAGAAGTTGAAGCTACATAAGGTACTTTAAGTTCTCCATCATGGGAAAGTCTTCAGTACAGTGGTGTTTATGGTTTCTGGTTCCGCAGTAATATGAGACGTTGCGTTTTTCGTCTACAAGAAAGAGAGCGAGGGGGGGTGTTTACAGCTACTATAATGTAATGTACAGACGTCCCACCACATTAAATGTAACTGTATATTAGGACACAATGTACAATGTGTCCTTCAATAATAAGTTAATTTATAAAATCACAATTGTTAGCGGTGGTGTAAGATGAATAAACCAAACACAAATCTTGCTGTAATTTAGGTTAGGTTAAAAACAAAAATTTTGCTCCATCACCCCACCCAGTTGTTGAGTATTTTCCTACACAAGTGCCTTTTTCCTCACATATTTATTGTGTCAATTCACCGCAGGAATCATTTTGACTCATCCTACAAATCCTAATAAAATGTCTAATCCTTTTCAAATTTCCACTATCAAACAAAATCGTCAACAAGTCACATTTATTCCAAGATAGCAGACAATTTCGAAACTTCACACTCAAAGTAGACAAGCATGGGCTATACGTGAACATGGATAACAAGGATACGGCACTTTATAACGATGCTGCTTATAATAGACGCTAGATGAGATGTGCTATGCAAAGTGATGTAAACAGTGATGCTTATTGTGAATAAACAGGGTTCAGGTGTTCATGATCATGTGACATGACTTTACATGTTGAGTGCAGTGGATGATGGGTGCCGTAGTCCTGCGCTGATACTGGAGCTAACCCGACACACATAAGGGTGAGTTATGATAATGGAGTGTGAATTGGCCGTCTGTAAGCAGCCAGTGTTTGGAATACGGCCTAAAATGGTCCAAATGCAACCAACCCCATCTAATGTTTGTGCTGCATAGTCATTTCTACTCCGTATCATATGTGAGATATGAAATCAATCAAGTCGGAGCTGTGCTTGTGCGCTGGCAGACAGACTTGGATGAGTTTTTCACTTTGGGTTAGATGAAACTGTGTGCCGGCTCTGGGCCATCGCTCATTTGGAGCATCATCTGGGCAGCACTTCAGACGCGACATCCGGTTGTTTCTGGCACAAAGAAGACGCAGAACAGCAACTGATCTGCTGTTTGAGTTGTTAAACATTCGATTTTCCATCATGTACAAAAACACAGCAGAAAAATTCTTTCTCGATGACATGGAGATCAATGGAATGGAAGTTCATGAAGCTTGTCTTATGCACGAAGCACGTATTAGCATCTTTATTTAGGAAACTCTTTCTTTTTTTCCTGTTTGACATGAATGCTTGAACCTGCATGGAGGAACATGCTATATATATATATATTTATGGTAAATGGTGCACTTATATAGCACTTTTATCCAAAGCGCTTTACACTGTGTCTCATTCACCCATTCACACACACACTCACACACCAATGGTAGCAGAGCTGCCATGCAAGGCACTAACTTGCCATCGGGAGCAACTTGGGGTTCAGAGTCTTGCCCAAGGACACTTCGGTATGTGGAGTCACGTGGGCCGGGAATCGAACCGCCAACCTTACGATTAGTGGACAACCCACTCTACCACCTGATCCACGGCCGCCCCGTATATATGAAATCTCTTTATATATCACCTCAAATGTGCAAAATATTTGCATCACCAATAGTTTTCAGCTCACAAATCTACAAATCAACAAACGATATATCTGGATAATTGAAACATTTCTATTTCTATTTAACAATTTCTTCATTATTTAACTATGGATTTCCCATTATCTTACACAATCTGATTAGGATTAAAGCAATATAATTTCTCTATCTAAATTACTAGTACAACCACTAATAGGTGTGGAAAATAGAGACAGAAAAGCTCATCCCATGGCAGATCGAAGAGATTGGAGAAGAAAGCAGTGGCACTGTGACTAATATCTGTTTAATGTTTCAGACTCAAACACACGCACACCCACACATGAAAATGCTACTTTTTGACTGGAGCTACGAGGCTAATGTGTGAAACAAATCAGGGCTAAGAGGTTAGCATTATGCATGTCTCAAACTGGCTTTCTGACTCTGTATGACACACTGTTTTCTATAAAAATGGACAAAAACACATGTTTTTCTTTCTTCCTTAGCACATACTTTGGTATCACTCCAGAAGCAAACAAAAACAAACAAACAAAACAACTTGTTTGATTATGATTGACAGTATTTAGGGTAGTTTTGTTCAAACTGCTGCTTTAAAAAAAAATAAATAAATAAAATAAATATATATATATATATATATATATCATCACTTTCTTGCATTAGTGTTATAGTTGTCAATACTAATAGCTTTATTTCTCTTCCTGACAGACATGAAAGGCTAAACGCATTTAGCATTCTCGTCACACACTGTTTTTTTTTTTTTTATCCTCAAACGCCCTCTCCCAGTTCTCCAACAGAGCTCTTTGCCTTGCAGCAACAAGCTTTCCTAAAAGTTTAACTCTACTGAAGCAGATTAATGCAGATGGAAGACCTTGGACATGACTATGAATCCACATTCACATGCTCATACACGTAATACATTGTGTTTTCAACTCAAACACTCAAAGCAATCGTTAAAGACCTTCACGTGTCATATTTTCCTTTCATACACACAAATACACACTCATACACACCCTGACTAATTGAACCCTTGTCCCCTGCGGTGCTGTTTTTAAAAGGGCCCAATTATCAGAGGTGCAAAATGAGCACAAAGCGATTCAAACACGACGGAAATCGACGCAAATTAAACCAACGCTGGTGTGGAAAGAGCTTCAGTGACGTGATGGATGAGGGGGATTTTGCAAAGAGACAAGAAACAAGCGATAAAAATAAGAACAACGAATGCAGAGCCGACTCTCGAGAGATAACACGGTGAGTAATGAGAGCGGTGTGGGTGAGGAGCTGCACATCAGTGTCTGTTTGGACTGAATTTAACCAAAAATAGAGAAGAAAACCAAAAAAAAATGGGAAAGGATCATGGATTAGCTTTGGCAGGGAATAGAATTAATTTGCAACATAGAAGCTACAGTGTGTTTCAAATACCTACCAATGATTGTACTAGACTGCAGAGTTCCTTAATGGTTCTACGGTTGTAACTCTGGAGGAAACCTTAAACATTTTATGTAGAGTTCAGAAAGTTTGGATCGAGTGTAACCTGAAACAGGGATGAAACCAAAATTAGCTTTAGCAGGAATTAGCATTACTTTGCAACTCCAGCCTCAGAAGCATCCATCTATCCATCCATCTATTTTCTATACTGCTTATCCTACACAGGGTCCCCAGAAGCCTGGAGCCTAACAGGGTGTCTAACTCGGGACACCCTGAACGGGAGTGCCAACCTATCCTTGGGAACAATTACACACACTATGCACTTTGGAAAGTCCAATCAGCCTATAACGCGTGTCTTTGGCATGAATGCTTTATTAAAACTGATATTACATAGCGGGCTCACAGTGGCTTAGTGTTTAGCACATTTTCCTTGCAATTCTGGGGTTGGGGGTTCAAGTCCCGCCTCCGCCCTTGGAGTGTGCGGAGTCTGCATGTTCTCCCCGGCTTTAGGAGTTTCCTCTGGGTACTCTGGTTTCCTCCCCCAGACCAAAGACATGCACTGTAGGCTGTTTGCCATTTTCAAATTGTCCATTGTGTATGAATGCGTGTGTGAGTGTGTATGTGTGTGTGATTGTGCCCTGTGATTAGTGCCCCCTCCTTCTTCCCCGAGTCCCCTGGGATAGGCTCCAGGCTTCCCCGTGACTCCGTATAGGATAATCGGTAGGGAAAATGGATGGATGGATAAAATGACATAGTTTAACCATGCTGTTTTGAACATTATGAAGATTTGGCATGTCTTTATTTATTAGCTCATTAACCTTATACTAGAGCTCCCGTGTACAACTAAAAATGACATGTCTTACTTAATTAACTAGATTCGGAAAATTACGTGAATTATTATTATTTTTTAATACCAAACTAGTCCTTCATTTCATAAATGTGTTCAGGAACTAAAGCAGAACTGTATAAATGAGCCAGGCTGATGCGGGGTCAGTGGCATCGAGTAAACAGAGCAGAACAGATGGAGAATGTCAGGATGTTGATTGTGCTCGACGAGTGTGTACTGGCAGAGAATAGCACTTCATCTGCTCACACACTGGCCTGTTTATGACAGCTTTGTTCAGCATCAGAGGTCATCCACTTCCCATTGCTGACAACGAGCCAGAATGAACCACACAGAAAATACATGAGAGGAAGCAGCAAAAAAAAAAGGGTTTATGGATCTTGCAAACATAAATATCTTATATATTGCTTAATAATTTAGGTTAAAAAGTTTCTCAGCTTCACAAGTAAGCAGTATTGTTTTTTCTTTTCTTCTTTTTTTCTTTTTTTTTTTTTTTAAATTATAAAACAGAACTCTGCAAAGATTGATTTATTTGTACTATAAACAACAGTCCCAAAGCTTTCAAACACCTTCTGACCAATCCTATGCGTTGCCATTCAAGCCCTACACCAATCACAATCAGACAATTATGCCTTTAAACAGCTTTCAAAAAACAAAGCACACTTCTAACTCAGCTATACTGAAATCTATTTTTTGCTTCAGACTGACTGCTCTCCTGGCATCTTATACAGCTCTTTTTATCCTCACATCCTCCTCAATTCTTGGATTGCCTGCTGAAGGCTTTCCTTTTATTGGGTCACTATCACAGCAACGTATTATGACATGTTTCTTAGAAGGGATTAGAAGGTTGGACCTTGTGACCATGCAGCTGAAGCTGATTCATCATTTGCATTAAGATCGCAGCTTGTTTTGATGTTATATGACAGTTTCGTGAATTTGACGCAGGTATGTACATAGATTATCCAACGTGCTCAACTATGCATTCATTTCGATGCAGCGTTAATCAGTTATGTTGACAGAGGAACCGAAATGAGGACAGAAATAATGATTGTAATAAACAATGCGATAAAATTTTTGTTTATTGTATCGCTTATTCCTGTAGTCTTACTTTCTATTGGTCGACACTTTCGATGATAGATAGCTCTTTCCTCCGAGTGTGTTAAGCTGCCCTGTGATGTAGTGTTAGAAACTGTTCGGGATTTCAGTGCTTTTGTTTGGTTGCTTTGTTGTGCATTATAAACTAAATGAACTGGAGGATAAAGAGGATGCTTTCCCCGAGTTTTGGATCCTTCGTCCGTAGCCGTATCCGAAACCGTTTTCTCACCATTCCTGGTCTGAGCTTACTCACGGCTGTTGAGGTACTGAAATCTGTAAAGCTTCTTTGAGACAATCTGTATTTTGAAAAGCTCTCTAAAATGAAGTTCTGTTCGTTTCTAGGAGAACTCATTTAGGGAAAAGTTAAGCAGAACATGGTGCATAAATCTTGTGATCAGACTGGTGGCTTCAGGAGGTCAAAGAGATCATGGACCCGCATTCTGCTAAGATAAGTTGGAAAAAGGGCATGAACTTAAGCGACCCTAAGCAGCAGGGATAATAATGAAACGTGATATTAAGTTAGTATTGAAGTGAACACAGTTAATTTTCATGCCTTTCACTGTAATAAATGTGACATCGGGAGAACAAACTTCAAGTGAAAAACAAATAGAAACATTATAAGGGAAAACAACTTACAATAACTTGGTTGAATAAGTGTGTAACCCCTTTTTTTTTAATGATACGATTGTGCTCATAATTAGCAAATCACATTCAAGCTCCTGTTCAAAAGAAATTCAAAAAAGTGATTCTGATTAACCTGAAATAAAGATCAGCTGTTTTTTGGAGGATTTTCTTGACCTTTGCTTGGTTTCTGCTGCTGAAGCCGTGGTCCACAATGAGCTTATATATAAGTACGGGATAATCCGCGTATCATTTGTTCTTTTCATATTCAATTAAGAACCAAATATCAGAAAACAAAACAAAACAAAAAATCGCTTGCTATTTTATTATTCATTTACAAATCCAAAACATAAAAACGAATAAGAAGTTGTTTTCCATTCTTTCAATCTCATGCTCAAGTTAAAAATGTTGGGCGGCTGTGGATCAGGTGGTAGAGCGGGTTGTCCACTAATCGTAGGGTTGGCGGTTCGATTCCCGGCCCACGTGACTCCACATGCCGAAGTGTCCTTGGATAAGCAGTGTCCTTGCATGGCAGCTCTGCTACCACTGGTGTGTGTGTGTGAATGGGTGAATGAGAACCAGTGTAAAGTGCTTTGTATAAAAGCGCTATACAAGTCCAGACCATTTGAAAATGGGTCAAAGGTCAGGTTTCATTTTAACATTTTCTTTTTTTTTGGTTGGCTACGACCCGGAAGTTAGTTGTTTCTTTACGAGTTGTCTTTTTTTTTTTTTTTCTTTGACAGTTCTTTGCTCTTTAAGGCAGCCAAACCTCAAAGAGGACTTTTAGGAGGATTTAGACATTTAGAAATTTTAGGGGCTTTAGCGACTTTAAGACACTTTGCAGAAAGCGGAAAAGCTCCTACACAACCAAAGCAATTTAACGTTCTACATAATGATCATTTTTAAATAAACAAATAAACAAACATGCAATTCACTGTACCGTTGAGAACACAGGCTAAAAGTTTCTATATTTATAATTTGAAATGAACAGTCTGTAGTAGGTTACACTTCTCTTGGCTCATAACGGTTTTATTCGGCGCGTAGAGTGCCTTACTGTGAACTGATATGATTGGGTTTGATCGTCGATCAGGGATTTTGAAATGTCAAGTTTATAACAGGTTAAAAATAGCCTTCTGGTTCAATTATACTGATCTCGTGACATTGAAGAGCAATTACTCTAAAATTCTACAGTATGATTAACTGATCTTTCTTGTGAACATCGAGGAGTTGACTGTGAACTGATATTAATGGGCTTCAGATTTGAAATGGCCCTTTTTTTTTCCAGCAGTAAGATGAAGTTAAACATTAATATTTTGGTGTCTGAGACTACCTTTAATGAACTATATATACTTTAAAAATATTTCTGGTTAGATTTAAATAATGGTAATTGTCACGTAATGGAGGATGTAGCAGTTGTACATGTTGAATGTAGCAATTGCAGGTTTAATAAAATAACAAGTCCAAAGGATCAGGCAGAAATCAATGTACATAAGCGGGCTAGGGTCAAGCGATCAGGCAAACTGGCTAAACTAGGCAAGGCGGAGAATCGAGGTCAACAGAGTAAACAACGTCAAGAACCAGAAAAGCAAACACGATATAAGGCTTGGAATAACGACAGGCACTAAGCAACTGAGCGTAATACTTCGCAAAGTCATTGTGTTGAAAGAGTCTCTATATGCTGTGGAGTGAGTGTGTGTGAGATTGGTGAACTCCGGAGAAGGTGAACGTATGCGTGTGTGGGAAGTGTAGCCATGTTTGTAGTTTGTGGTGCATCCTGGGAAATGGAGTTGCTGCTTTGCTGTGATAATAATAATAATAATAATAATAATAATAAGAATAAGAATAAGAATAAGAATAAAATTATTTAAATGTATTAAAAACACAATCTTGCACTTTTGTTTCATACGTAACACAAATAACATACAGGGGTGTGATAACTGTAGTCTGTGAGTCTTAGGTCTCAGCAATTAGCATGTTTACAAATTAAATGAAATAATTGCCTCATTTTCACTCATAATGAGTTTGAACTGTTTCTGATAAGCAATTAATAACAGAAAATGAACTCTCTTTTTGACCCTGTGATAAGAATGAAAAATACTATGTGTGTGTGTGTGTGTGTGTGTGTGTGTGTGCCCTCAGCCCGAAGTCACACATCGTCTTTGTGTTTTTCTCAGGTGCACTGCTGAATTGGAAGTGCGAGGAAATCAGGCGTAATGAAGTTAACACTTAGTCTCGCTCTGACACTCAGTGAAACAGCTTAATTAGCTTTCTTTGTTTTTTGGGTTTTTTTTTCTTCTTTCACACAGCAGCCATTTTGATTGATAATACAATACATTGTGTGTGTGTGTGTGTGTGTGTGTGTGTGTGTGGCACTGCACTGTATACTCATGAGCATGGAGATAATCGTGTGTATCCACAAGCAGACCAAAGTGTTTTGGCGAACAGGTGGTGTGGCTCAGTCACTGTTCCAAACACACACACACACGTGAGTGTGACAGTAAAAGAGGAGCAGACTGTCGCAATCATGTTATTTGTCATTATGCTCCTCTCTCTGGCATTCTTCATTTCGGTATGTGTTCTGCTGTGACTCACTGTCTCTTGTTTCATTACCCAGACTGCCACGCTGCCGTTCAGCTGTCCTGCTGCCTGTCCGTCACACTAGGCAGAAACAGGGACCGGACAGTTTGTATATATATATATATATGACCGATATAGACAAGGGTGTGTTGATAACCCACATCCCAGGAACAGTAGGTGTGAGGCAGGACTACACCCTAGATGGGATGTCAGTTTATGCTGTTTATTGCTATTTAACATTTCTTTTGGACAGTCCCCTCCGAAACTATTGGAACAGCAAGGACAATTCAATTATTTTTGCTGCAGACTGAAGACATTTGTGTTTGAGATCAAAATACAAATATGAGAAGAGAGTGTAGAATTTTAGCTTTTACTTCCTGGTATTTATATGCACATGTGATAAGTGATATAAAGTATAGAACCTTTTGTACCCAATTTGTAGGCGAGCAAAAATATCTGAATGTGACTGACAGGTGTTTCTTGTTGCCCAGGTGTGTCCCGTTAGATTGATTGCTTAAACAATAAATAGCTCTGGACATCTACTCGTGGTTTTGGCCTTCAGTTTCACCTGTGAAGACTGCATTTGTTGTTAAGACCAGAGAGCTGTCTAAGGGAGGAATGCAAGCCATTTTGATGCTGAGAAAAGAGGGAAAAGGCATTGCAGAAACATTGGGCATAGCCAATAAAACAATTTGGAATGTCCTGAAAAAGAAAGAAACCAGTGATGTACTGAGCAACAGACAATGAACGGCTCGGCTGAGGAAAACAACAACAGCTGACGATATAAACATTAGAGAAATATAGAGGCCATACAACAAGATGCAAACCGCTCATCAGCAGTAAGAATCCGAAAGCCAGATTGGAATTTGGAAAGTGCCAAAAAAATGTGGGGAAAGAAAAGATCTGCTCATGATCCAAAACATACAAGTTTATCTGTGAAACTAGTGGAGGTAGCGTCATTGCTTGGGCTTGTATTGGTGCTCCTGGAGCATTCTCACTAATCTTTATTGATGATGGAACTCATGATGGTTGCAGCAGAATGAAGTCAGAAGTTTACAGGAACATTTTGTCCTCCAATTTACAGAGATATGCATCCAAATTAATCAGGAGGAACTTCATCATGCGGCAAGACAACGATCCAAAACACACCACTAACTCAACAAGGGACTTTATCAGGGGGGAAAGTGGAAGGTTTTAGACTGGACAAGCCAATCACCAGACTTTAACCCAGTTGAGCAGCATTTCACCTCCTGAACAGGAGACTGACGGGAGAAACCCCCTGAAATAAACAACGACTGAAAGAAGCCTGTAAAGCCTGGGAAAGCAACACAAAAGAAGAAAGCAACAATTTGATGATGAAAATTCTTGAGTCTATAAAGAACTTTGGGAAAACAGCTGTCCTTATGTTGTGTTTCAAATTGGACAGACTTTATCAGCAAAATAAATGCTGCTATCTAGGAACCCATCTGTTGCACGTTGATTAATTTGAGCTACACTGTTCGCGATGAAAATACCATGTTACATATTTGCTAACTAAATTAAAAGCTTAATCCATGAATGGTCATGATCGTAATGAATCTGAAGCCTATCTTGGGAAAACTGGGCATAAGTGCTCGTATGGGCAGTTTAGAGTCGACGATTCATCTACCAGCATGTTTTTGGATGGAATGCGGTAGGAGGAAACTGGAGAACCTGGAGGAAACCTCAATTAAGACATATAATAGAGTATTTTTCTAAATTCACCATTCAAACTGTATCTGATGTTATCTATCTATCTGATCTGCAACTATCAGGTGTAAGAGAGGTGTGTGTTAGGAGCCCTTTACTTTTGGCACTTATTCAAAATTTGCCTAAAATGTTCTCATTTTAAAGGGCAAACAAGTAAACGGAAAAGTATTCTAGCATGTTAAGTGATGTCACATGGTGTATAATGTGAATACATTGTTTTGGATTTGATGAGAGGTTTTGAAGAAAGTTTGTCTACTAAGTAGCAGCGTTTATAAGAGAGATTTCAGGGCAAACATAATTCTTCATTACATTTTGGGAGATATTTTTGTCACTGCCAAAAGCAATTAAATAATTCTCCGGAAGTGCTTAAACTGTGTGCCAATGTCGACAGGCAGAAGACTGTGATGAAATTTCATGTGGCACTGGCACGTGTGAGGAAAATAGCAGATGCTGCACGAGGGTTTAATGTGACAGTGAAGCCATCAGACATGCTTCCAATGGAGTACAACATGTCTCAGGGCAAGTTCAGGCAAGCAGCAGCAAATCTGAAAAGGCAGCAGGAGAGAGATGAAAAGCGGAGAGGAAAGGAAAAGAAGAAACATACAGCAGTTGGTGGATACTGAAGGACTTGAGAGTGAAATGCCAACCAATCCTTAACCATGTATTCACTGGACAGATGTTTTTAAATAAAGACAGATTGAAAACCCCCACAGAGTCACGAACCAGTGAGGTTCCACAGCCCCAAAGCTGTCCCTTAAAGGAAAAAAAAAACCATCATGCATGACTTTATCTTTTTATATTTAATCTTTATAATTATGTTTGTAATTAGCATGTGTTTTTCAGCAGTGTCCAAGGTTTTTGTTTTTTTGTTTTGTTTTGTTTTAGATCGAAATAAATCTTTCATTGACATGTTACCATATTTTCACTTTGGGTAGCAGTCTCCTACATTACCCAGAATGCCAGTCTATCTGCTTTATAGTGGTGCAGTGGGATTTATTCCTCACTTCTTTTTTTATCTAAAGAGAGCGATGCAGCGGTGCTTTAGTCCTGCTCTCTCATCTCCTAATACCACCATCAATATTATCATGCTGATCATCTCATAAATTGCTAACTAGCTGAGCCGGGTGTACGCCATAACTCAACTGTCTCGTATGGCTGCATTGCATTCTAGGACTTTCAGTCTAGTATTTGCACCAATATCACCATCTCCGCTATTTCTACACTGGTTTTTCTCATTAACGTGGCCTTGACAGTCACTGGAAAATTTTAAGCAAGAACATTTCATGCTATTGTATTTTGAAGTTAAGAACAACATCAACAACAACAAAAAAAAGAAACCATTATTGTTTATGTTTGAGTGAGTTTGTTGACATTTTCTCCTATTAAATACCATTGTACCTGTGCTAGCAAGAACCATTTCCCTCAGAGACATCAACAATATTTCAATCTTTTTTTTTCTTTAAGGCTCCATATTGATAACCAAAATTGTTTACTAATAACATACTGACGGTTTGATAGCACCCTTAATTACAATATCTCCTTGATGGTGGCATTAACAAGCAATACATAGAACTTGTCATCCTGTGACTGTCCAAAAAAACAGCATGCTGTAGTGGTAAATATAGCAATAGATTTTATTTTAAATGCTTCTCCACTAGACAAAAATGTGTTACTAATTAACCTAGCACCAGCTACTGGGCAGTCAGAGTACTACTGTATTTTTTGATGACCCAGTGTTTTCTCAGATTAGCTCAGATGAGTCATTAATCTATGTTCCTCTATGCTTCTAGAACTTGCTATCCTCTCTCACTCCAACCCCAATATAGCTTTGCAAAACAAAACATTTCTTAGAGGAGCTTAAGTCTTGTATTTACCATCAATCTGTGTCTGGTCTTATTTTCACTCTTTGTCAGATGCATTTATCCAAAGTAACTTATAAGCAAAGTGGAATACAATCCATCTCACTTAACGCCGCTGAGGATTAAGAGTCTTGCTCAAGGGCTGAACACTGTGTCTATAGCAGACCTGAATGCACAACATTCTGCAGAGGCGCCAACATTTATGGTTTTCCCATAACATTCACACATTTTTGTTTTCTCAAATTCTTAAATCATTTGTCAGACCAAAAAAAAAGAATAATATTCACCTAAGGGAAAGATCGATTCATTGAAGTTGGGAAAGATCATGGTATGTGAAAGAGGCATGTGCCTTCTGTAAAGATTAGATTTATTTTCTCTTTATTTAGGTGAACTTTTATTTGGAACTCATGAGCCTCAGTCTTGGAACTCACCGTGAGCACTTTGGTCTTCAAGAAATCGTAATAGGTTGCAAAGAATAAGTGGTGCATTTGGAAAATCCTAGGCTTGTCATATGGAATTAGGTAATGCAGGATTTTTGGAAATACTTTGCTTTCAACAACAGCTCAGCAGGAAATATTGAGAAAGTCATAAGGCTTGTCATATTACACAAAGCATAAAGTTAATTGAACTGAACAGAACTGAATCAAATCATATCAGTGCTGAATCAAGTCATATCGAATCAGTATTGAATTGAAGTGCATTGAATCATTGCATGTTTAACTGTATCTATGGATTTGTGCATTATATATATATATATATTCCGAAAAGGCACATTCACACCCCTTTTAAGTAGTAATCACATGACACGACAAGCTTGCTGTTTTCTTCTTCTTGTTAGCAATGATAGCAAGTGTGCATCCTGCATATTAGTAGAAATCCTTAGCCACAGGTTGAAGGTTGCACAGAGGAGTACCTCAAGGCTCCATATTAGGAACCGTAGAATTTTTAACTTGAATGCCACATTAGTTCCTGTTATTCAGAGATTGCTGTATATAAAACTGAGAAACTTTAGTACATGTTGCTCGAGGGTCTTACACCTTCTCTCTTCAAGCTAACAATGCCTATAAAAGAAGTACATTCATTCATTCATTTTCAGGAAACTCACCCCAGATAGGACGTCAGTCCTTCACAAGGCACCATGCACAGATAGACTCAGACCTAGGGGCATTTTAAAATAGCATATACACCTACAGGGTTCTTTTTGAACAGTTGGAGGACACTGGAGAACCCAGAGGAAACCCGCAGGGAGAAAATTCACAGAAACACCATACAGGAACCCCCTAGGAACCCTGAAGCTCTCAAGTAGCACCTCTACACACTGCGCCAGCATGATGCCCAAGAAACAAATAAAAGTACTAAATCTTTCTGAGGCGTTTGCTTCACCTATTCTCTGTCTTCTTCATCAAGATCCTTGGACTTGTCAAGAATCTGCTCTGATAACTGATTAGCCTAGCTCGGTAGTGCCTGTGTGTTTTTCTGTGCCACAAAGTGACAACCCAGTGTTTATCTCAAAGGATCTTAAGATCTCAGATCTGCACAACCCATCCATCTGCGTCTGCTCTCATTTTCGTCTCTGTAACGTATGCATTGAAACTGTTTAAAAAAAAAAAAACAGCGTTTTTGGCTCTGCGGCTGTCCCATCTGTCTGGTTTTAATCAGGAATATTGGACACTGTGTGTAAAGCTGACTTTTAAAGACGAGCTCTAATCAGATGTGTGAGCCATGAGAGCTGGAGCAAAGCCAGGAATTTGTGTAGGCTGACCTAAGTTTCTAGTCATCCTTCACCTCTTTTCCTCTCCAGCTCTCCAATTAAATTTAATTTCCAAGAGTCAGGTGAGCTCAAATGAAACGTTTTAAGTGTAGGGGGAGGTGGGGTGGTGTAGTAGTGGGGGGGGGTGGGGCGGTCGAGGGTGTGAGAGCAGCCTGGAAACACTTCCATCTGAAAATGAGTCAGAGAGTGAGTCACTTCCACCCCGTGGTGAAGTCTTGGCTTTCTGAAAGATTATAGACATTTGCATAAAGTCAATAGGACGTTATTAAAATATCCGATTGGGACATTTTTTTTAAACAACCTTATTGACTGCAGCAGTGTGGATTGCGGTGGTATTTCTCAGTTGAGGTTCGTACAAAAAAAAAAAAAAACGGTCAGCAATACAGTATCACAGTGTTCGATTTTATGGCAAAATCTCTTCTGTTGCATGGAAAAGCATGAGACAGAAAATCAGTAGGCTAATAGGAATCGATGACTGAACACAAATCTCACTAGTTTCTACTCACAGCTTTGTGTAAATGACAAATTTCCATTCATGGAGTGACAGACCGAAAACTGACTTCTTCAGTGATAAGAAAATGACCGTGACACGTGTGCTAGCTAAACCAGGGATCTCTCTGTAGCTCCTGTTGACCTTCAGCTCGAGTTAGCAATCCACAGATCCCACAACTTCAAGGGATGCAACGGAATATTCGGAATGAACAGATAACGGGTTAAAAATAGATCCAAATACAGATACCATTATGAGGCGTATATTACCCAAACAATACTACCTATTGCATGTTGTGGTTAAAACATTCTCTGGGTTAGGTTACCTCAAAGCATGAGCATGTTTCTCGTTACAGATTCAAACCTTTGGGGCTCGTACAACTGCCATGACATCATTTCCTGTCATTTCCTGACATCAATGTGAATTCCATATCACTCAGAACTATTGAAGCCTCCTGGTTGGCAAAAAAGTCCATTCGCTTTCAGAGGAATGTGTTTTCACGGTTATTAGCACAGGTTGGATAACATTCTCTGTTCTTATGAATGTGTTTGTGGGTGTGTGTGTGTGTGTGTGTGGGAGAAAGAGAGGGGGGGGGAGAGAGAGAGATTAATGTCAGTTGCATTTGGTTTGCTTTATCGGTGTGTGTATGTGTGTGTATAGGAGTTTTGAGAAAATGTGTCGAGGCATTTTGAGCCTTTTTGTGTCATGTTGCCAGGAAAGGTATCAGGCTTTGTTGGCAAAACACACAACATCATCGAACAAATATGCTGAAACCATTTACAAACTCAGCCACACACAAACCACAAAACACTACCAATTTTCTGCGTCAGGTTGTTTTCGGTTATGCATCATGGCTTTGTGAAAGCAGAAAGGTGTGTGTGCTGGGGTATAATTATGCCGTGCTCGGGGAAAACCTGGTGTATGTCATAGTGGCTGAATTCTAACGAACAGCACATTGACAATGAGATGGAGACTGATGTAGAGGATAATGATAATCAAAGTGATTATACAGTTAGTAATGATATTTTAGGCTAAAAATGAAGAGGTTAGTGGAGTATTAGCGTTTTATAGCCTGTCCGCTCAGGTTAAGATAATAAACTGATTATATTTGATGTAAATATAATGATTTCTATTAATATCTTTTATATAAAATAAGGGATATTATTGTTTAACAAAATGACTGATAGATGGGCGGAGCTTTGGAAAAGCCTTTCAGTTAGTATGCTAAGACTAAAGGCTGATAATATCCATCCATCCATCCATCCATCTTCTACTGCTTACTCCTTTTCAGGGTCATGGGGAACCTGGCGCCAATCCCAGGGAGCATCAGGCACAAGGCAGAGTACACCCTGGACAGGGTGCCAATCCATCACAGGGAACAATCACATACATACATACACTATGGACACTTTAGACACGCCAATCAGCCTACCATGCATGTCTTTGGACTGGGGGAGGAAACCGGAGTACCCGGAGGAATCCCCCGCAGCACGGGGAGAACATGCAAACTCCACACACACATAGCCCCGGCGGGAATCGAACCCCGGACCCTGGAGGTGTGAGGCAAACGTACTAACCACTAATATATATATATATATATATATATATATATATATATGTGTGTGTGTGTGTGTGTGTGTGTGTGTGTGTGTGTGTGTGTGTGTGTGTGTGTGTGTGTGTGTTTCTAATTTATATATCTTATTTATTACATATCAAATTAAATTAAGTCAATATATAGCAGTCGCTTTTATACAATCAGTGTGTTGGTGTCTTCCAGCGGAATCGGAATGAAATCTTTCAGTTTTAAAATGCTAGAACTTTACTTTTAATTGAGGTACATGCAAAAGAGACACATCTTTCAGTTTTCAAAACTGCGTATAGAATAAATTGTTCAAATCTGATGGGTTTTCCCATGTGCTTGGAGCGTGATAGCATTATAAATGCCCTGAAGAGATTTGAGAGCCCGCTGAAATCCTGGCAGTGTTGCATCTGTTCTTTTTGAGCAATGCCTCAGCAATTAAACACAATAAAAATACACTGCCTCGTACCAGAACTAATTTAGGGGTTTCACAGCAATGGGTGTGAATAGAACTGTGTACGGGTCGGCGCTAAACTGTCACTTACACTTATGCAATCACAAGCTTTGCATGTTAGTTTGGTAAATAATTATTGCAAAGTATATATTTTAGCATTTATGGACTATTTTTTTTTTTTGTAGATTAATGAAGTTCATCACACTTCCTGGTTGTAACACTACAAAATGTGGAAAAGTTGAAGAAGGGGTGAGTACTTATGCAACGCACTACAGTGACATTAGATATAATTAACATGGGGGGGCTTTCAAACTGACTCTAGTACCTAAGATGTTGTTGCACCCCACACACACACGCACACGAAAACACACACACACACACACACACACACACACACACACACACACACACACGTTGTTGAACAGCATGCAATAGATTTGCAAAGAGGTTTGCACAGGAATCTTGAAAACGAATGCAGTCCGAAATGAAGCGCATTCATGGGTGAATGAGTGGCAAGGCAATAACACACACTATCACACACTATAGAATGCTGGTAAAGTTTCCACCTCTGTGCTACAGATCATCAAAAATGACCAACTCTTCTTTTTTTGTAGACTTCTTTCAAGGCCAAAAAAATAATGACCAAAAAAAAAAAAGGTTTTCACCAAGGTCCTTTTTATGACAGAAACACCAACTCTGTGTTTTCGAGGTCAGTTGACAAACAGCAATGCTAGCAATGTGTAGCTGGGAGTGTATTGTCCAAGAATAAAAGTGTAAAGATATGAAAGTTGATGTAAACATGTAAAGAAAGAGTACTCTTTAAAATGCACAGCTTTTACCTCCATCGTGCTATTTAGGCAAATACGAGGCAAATACTTTAGCTTTTATTAACAAGTGAAAAAGAGACCATGTCATTTCACTGAGACTGACAGATGCAGAGGCCACAGCTCATTTATTAAGACTGACAGATACAGAGGCCACACCTCTTTTATTGGGACTGACAGATGCAGAGACCACACCTTCACTGAGATCAGAGATACAGGGCCACACCTCCTTTGATAAGACTGATAGATACAGAGGCCACACCTTGTTTATTAAGACTGACAGACCCAGAAGCCACACCTCCTTTATTAAGAGTGACAGATACAGAGGCCACACCTCCTTTACTAAGTCTGACAGATACAGATGCCACACCTCATTTATTAAGACTAACGTATACAGAAGCCACACCTCCTTTATTAAGACTGACAGATACAGAGGCCACACCTCCTTTAATAAGACTGACAGATACAGAGGCCACACCTCATTTATTAAGACTGACATATACAGAAGCCACACCTTCTTTATTAAGACTGACAGATAGAGAGGCCACACCTCCTTTAATAAGACTGACAGATACAGATGCCACACCTCATTTATTAAGACTAACATATACAGAAGCCACACCTTCTTTATTAAGACTGACAGATACAGAGGCCACACCTCCTTTAATAAGTCTGACAGAGGCCACACCTCGTTTGATAAGACTGATGGATACAGAGGCCACACCTTGTTTATTAAGACTGACAGACACAGAAGCCACATCTCCTTTATTAAGAGTGACAGATATAGAGGCTACACCTCCTTTATTAAGAGTGACAGATACAGAGGCCACACCTCCTTTACTAAGTCTGACAGATTCAGATGCCACACATCCTTTACTGAAATGGATAAGCACAGAGGCCATTCTTTCTTCATTGCTTCCGTCATGAAGACTGACAGATGCAGAGGCCACACCTCCTTTATTGGGACTGACTGATACAAAAGCCATGCCTCCTTCATTCAAACCGACAGGCACTGTTGCTACACCTCCTTCACTTGGACTGATCTCTCCAACACCCTATCACCCCCCCCCCAACTAAATAAATAAAATAGTAATAATAATAATACACATAACCACAGCAAGAAAAGTGATCTCCACATCTATTTCTTCCACATGAAGTAATAGAAAGCCAGTAAAAAAAAAAAGAGTGTGCTGACTTGTCTACTTTTGTAAACTCTTTTCCCTCCTGTTCCTTTTGGGCCTGATTGCTTCCAAAAAGTGACACAGGTGATAAACGACACACCGTGCGAGCTGCCTGCTGGTGAGCCAAGGCGAAAGAAAAGCTTTTTAAAATGTAAGTCAAGCCGATCGTACTTTCCTTTTTCGCACAAAAGCCGGGATGCAGTAAACTTCCACTTCTATGACGTGCTATCTAGTCTACATTTTGAACAGTGACCCATTTCAGAACTTTGCCTGCTCTCTATCCCATTCATTTATTAAAACTGTAAAAAAGTGCTAAGCTCGAGACTTCACCCCTATCCAAACCTATAACAAGACTCCTCTGAAACTCGGAAGCTATTTTTCAGATGGCTGACTATGAAACGACTCTCCGTACAGCCTATTACGAGTTACTTAATAGGCTACTTAAAATTTGCTGATGAGACTATTTAACCAGTTTTTAACTGAATTTCCACTTTCTTCTACTTTTTATGATCCCAAACAGTTTTGACCCTTTAAAGAAACTTGACTGTGACCATTCTGAAGAGGAAGTAAGCCCCTAAAAAGAGGAAATCCTGTCCTTTCCGAGACATCCTCCTGCCTCCTTTTTCTTATTCTTTCATTTTCTGCCATGACGTCCACACAGAGTGGGGTTTCTGCCACAGTGCCGGGTGAACGGAGTAACCTCCCGAGTATCAATTATTCTAAATGCTGAAGATCCCCACCCCCATCAGCATCTTGCTCAAGGCTAGCTTAGAGCAGGACCAGCTTCTCACTCAACTCCATAATCAAGCTCTAATCAGCACCACGGACAGCGACCGGTTTTCATTTTGGCCTCCATTTTGTTTCGAGTTGATTTTATATCATTCAGTTTCACGGAACATGAACATGGAAGATGCAGTTCACATATCAGAGTAGAGTAAACGCTCCATCTCCAGGAATTTCACTAACCCGTCTTTTATGACTCGTCCCCCTCCTGTCACATCAGATCTCTGCCATTGGCGAGATGGGATAAGTAAACAGAGAGCCAGGGGCCGGATTAGGCCAGCCAGACATCGCATTACATTACAGATGGCAGGTTTAGGGCTCGGGATTTGCACAGAGCCCACTTTCGATGGCAGATTTCTCTGAGGGAGATGGTTTAGGTCTGATGGATGTGTTATTGTGATAGCCAGCCCTGCAGATAAAATAGGTTTGTGATTATCTTTATCTGAAGCACTCTTTTCATTTTTTTTCTGCTCTCGCTCCTGACCTCTCTCTCTTCAGTCAAAGGACTCGCATCTGCACAGAATCCCAATGACCGGCAATCACAAACACACCAGAGGAAATAGAAATCATGTCATTAAGAGGAGCCAGAAAATACACTCTGTGTGTGTGAGAGAGGGGGGGGGGGTTGGGGGGGGGATTGGCTGTACATCCCCATTCCCTGCCAGCTAGTCCAAAGCATGGTGAAGGGTACAAATCAGTGTTAAGAGCAGCGGGTGCCTCTGGCTGATTGGTATATAATTGAGTGTTGTGTTTTTTTTTTTTTTTGTTTTTTTTTTTTTACCCTGAATGTTTCTCCAAGGCCTGAGCTCTGATCACTTTAATTTCTGCTCTGACTCGGGCGCTTATGACCTAATCAGAAACTCTCTCACTGTCTTGCCAGGGCCTGCGGGGCCACACACTGTTTAATAAAGCAGGCTTGTGATTAAACTCGGGCACTAAGGAATGCAATTACCCTGCAAAATGCAGATCCAGCCTTTAATATTGTACTCTAATACTCAACTCTGACTTTCTGATTCGTGCATTGTATGGATGTTGTAAAAACTTGAATGCTTAAGGTTTTTAAATGTTATGTTTGTTGCTAGAACATATCGGGCCTACTTTGCTCTCCTGATTGTTTAACAAATGCATCACAATATCAGCATCTCGCATGCTTGACCTGCAGCCAGATAGAAGCCATTTGCTGATGGGTCAAAGGGGCTAGCTTGCCATTTATAGCCCTAATTGTCTTTTTGTTAGATGGCATCCTGTAGCCAAATGTACAAACCATCGTGACATAGATCTGTCCTGGCAGAAACCTCGGCTCCTGTGGGCAGAGTCAGCGTCTGTCTCTCCGATGCCAGCGGTGATGGCAGAACTTCACCGATTCCACAGAAGTATCCATCATAATATGTTTCTTTGTCTCTGCCCCAGCTGGGCTGCCTGCATTTTCTGAAACATCTCTCCTTCTTGTCCGCCATGGCCAACATATTTTCTGTTCTGTAGTTTCCATAGCAATGGCAGCCCGTGCCCATGACGACCGAGCATTCCAAACCAGAGCCGGAGCTCTGAGAGACGTTTCAGCCTCTTTTTTTTTTTCACCACCTCCATTTTTTTTTCCACCATTTCAACAGTCTTCCTGTCTTTCACTCCATCTTCTCTAATCCCTCTCTACAATCCCATATTCTCAATCCTAAATTTAAAAAACTACACAAAAAGAACTGAAACTATCCCCCCCCCAAAAAAAGTTCTGGCATTGGAAAATAAAGACTTTTTTTGTTTGTTTTTCTCTCGCCCAATCTATGCAATATTTTCTTCCATATGTAGACCACTTACCTGGCATTCTGAGAGTATTTTAAGAGAAATACATTTGCTTCAAAACAAGATATAGGTGGACTATTTTTAAACGAGCCAACAAAGGCTGACACCCACACTCTTGCTTTTCCCACCCACATTCTTGTTCCAAAACTAGCCCAATTTGAGGTAAACATGTCAAATCCTTTAAAAAAATAAATAAATAAATTAAAAAAAATAAATAAATACATAAAAAGTTAAAATGTTACAGCCTCAAAGAAAGCCTCCAAAATGTCATCCAGTCTGTCACGTCGGCTCGGCCCATGAGCGGAAGAGTAAAGTAGTGACTAATCTCTGTTTTGTGTTTGTTTAGGGGGAGAGGGCAGGAACTGCAGAGACAGATGTGAGGAAGTGGATGAAAAAAGAACGAACCCCGACTGAGACATGAAAAATGAGAAGTGGGCGGATGGAGGAGCTGAACGACCATTCTCCAGATGATGTTTTCTGGGGACAGAAGTGCAGAGACGAAGGTAAGAGTGACACAATGAGAGTGATCCATACACAGAGGCTGTGGAACAGGAAGCAGCAGCCCACGCGTAGCTGGAAATACTTGTGCACAGTCCTCCATGGTATTCGACAGCACTTATTTGCATAATCAGATGTGCCAGAATTGACGGTTAAGCCATAGCATTTACAATTCTATGACATTTCTGACTTTTCCAGCTAATGGGAATTAAATTCGCCAATAGAAAAGCTAAATCACTGAATGGGAAAGGATGTGGGATGTGAACGGTTTGCTTCTGGTAGCAGTGACTTTCGGTATGTACCATCTAGGTGATGTTTGACAAGCCTTGGGGTTGTTTTTGGGTGTTGGAGAAAACAGCCTAGACATTTGCATTGCTGTTTTCTTTTGTTGCTTGGGGGATAAAAAAAAAAAACAAAACAATACAACCAACAATATATGCAACATTTTTGTTTTCAAATACAGTCTTTTTTAGCGCTCTGCCTCCTAGAATATTCCTGATAGTAATGTTGGCACCTCTGTGGTATTATCTGTTTTTTATGATGAGGGGACAGTTTAAAAAAATACAATTTATTAAAGGAGGGTGTAAAAGGAGATTCATGCATATGTAACTGGTTATTTATGTCTGATTATTGATCTGGACACCACAAAAACAAGAATACTTACTGATTAATTACCATGTACAAAATATACCTTTTTGGTCCTATTCCTGGCATGGTGCCTTAGTGGTTAGCACGTTTGCCTCACACCCCCGGCGTTGGGGTTCGAATCCCACCTTCTCCCTGTGTGTGTGTGTGTGTGGAGTTTACCTCCAGGTACTCTGTTTCCTTCCCCAGTCCAAAGACATGCGCTGTAGGCTGAGTGGCATTTTCCAAATTAGTGTAGTGTAGTGTATGAATGGGTGTGTGAGTGTGTGTGCGATTTTGCCCTGCGCAGGGTATCACCCACCTTGTGCCCCGAGTTCCCTGGGATAGGCTCCAGGCCAGAAGGATAGTCCTATTACCATACTCTTAAAGCTGACATACAAGTAAATGTACCAACAATACACTATACATAAGGTATTGCTTTTCATTAGTGACATGTGGAAACTGTACCACACTGAAAAGCAAAACCTTCATCACATTGCTCTTACGTTGCTTGTTCTATACCGATTTTTTAAAGAATTAAATGCTGGCTTTGTGTCAAGTCCCATTAAGAATATATTACTAGGACCTGTTGTGACAGTGGAGCATTTTCTTCATGTCACTAATGAAAAGCAGTAGGTTTTTTTCACCAGTGTTATTCTGAGCTTGTTTTTTTTTTTTTTTTCCTCTGGCATATTATATCCTAGGTTTTAATACAGTTGTATCTATTATCTTGTAGAGCAACTGCACTGCATCAGATCACTAGACCCTGCAGTGGATAGTAAAAACAGCAGAGAACATCATGTAGTCTCTCTGCCATCCAAGCGTCCAGAAAAGGTCCACCAGCTTTTTTCCACAAGCTCTCAAGACCTTCAGTAATAAACTGTCTCTCACCCACTTCTCTCAGAGGTAATGGAGCACAAACCCTCATGTCATGCACTAGCTGTTTTAATCACCCATGTTCATGTCTTTTCCATCAATATACTGTGCCCCATTCATATATACGCTGACCGGCTACACTCATGCACACATATAACACTCAGAGACTTTTACATTGCTAGCGGTAGTGATAAAGCTTTGCTCATCACACACCATTACCATACATAGTGTTACACTGATTATAACAGTTATGTTGTGTTTATTGTCTTGTACTTTGTTGTCCATTTCGCACTGTTAGCTTCTCTGATTTAGCATTACATTCTGCCAAGTGTTCCACTGTTGTCACATTGTGTAATGTCGCACCAAGGGCTCGGAGAATGCTATTTCATTGAAATGTATACTTCTATGTGGCTAGAACGACAATATAACTATCTAATCTCAAATCTACACTATTACATATTTATCTATAGTACCCTCCACTAATATTGGCACCCTTGGTAAATATGAACAGGCTGTGAAAATTTGTCTTTATTGTTTAACCTTCTGATCTTTCGTTTAAAAAAAAATAAAATAAAAAATCACAAAAATATTCTGCTCTCATGGATATCAAACAATTGCAAACAAAAAAAACAGGTAAATAAAAATGAATCTTTGTTAAATATAGGTGTGCAAAAATTATTGCCACCCTTTTAATCAATACTTTCGTGATACCTCCCTTTGCCAAGATAACAGCTCTGAGTCTTCTCCTATAATGCCTGATGAGGTTGGAGAATACATGGCGAGGGATCTGAGAGCGTTCCTCCATACAGAATCTCTCCAGATCCTTCACATTTCGAGGTCCACGCTGGTGGACTTTCCTCTTCAGTTTACCCCACAGGTTTTCTATGGGGTTAAGGTCAGGGGACTGGGATGGCCATGGCAGGATCTTGATTTTGTGGTCAGTAAACCATTTCTGTGTTGATTTTGATGTATGTTTTGGATCATTGTCCTGCTGGAAGATCCAACCACGGCCCATTTGAATCTTTCTGACAGAGGCAGTCAGGTTTTCATTTAATATCTGTTGATATTTGATTGAGTCCATGATGCCGTGTATCCTAACAAAATGTCCAGGTCCTCTGGCAGAAAAACAGCCCCAAAACATTAAAGACCCACCTCCATATTTAACCGTGTAGACGAGGTACTTTTCCATATGGCTACCCCTCTCTGTGCTCCAAAACCACCTCTGGTGTTTATTGCCAAAAAGCTCTATTTTGGTTTCATCTGACCGTAGAACCCGATCCCGTTTGAAGGTCCAGTAGTGTCTGGCAAACTGAAGACACTCGAGTTTGTTTTTGGATGAGAGTAGAGGCTTTTTTCCTGAACCCCTTCCAAACAACTTGTGGTGATTTAGGTGACTTCAGATTGTAGTTTTGGAGACTTTCTGACCCCAAGACGCAACTAACTTCTGTAATTCTCCAGCTGTGATCCTTGGAGATGTTTATCCACTCGAACCGTCCTCTTCACAGTGCGTTGAGACGATATAGACACACGTCCAATTCCAGGTCGATTCAGAACATTTCCAGTTGACTGGAACTTCTTAATTATTGCCCTGATGGTGGAAATGGGCATTTTCAATGCTTGTGCTATTTTCTTATAGCCACTTCCCATTTTGTGAAGCTCAAAAACCTTTTGCCTTCACAGAGACAACTCTGGATCATGCTAGCAGCCCCACACAACCCTGAGACCTCTCCAAACCAGCAGGCCGTTCCATACTCCTGAGCGACGATTGCAGATCATAACCTCACTGAAATACCGAGGGACCTTCAGTGCCTGACCACAGTAAGCAACCAGACAGAAGGAACTGCAATGAAATATGGCTCGCCACAGGGCACGCTCCATGATCCATGAGAAACAGCAGAGAGGAAATGCATTCAGATCTTGCAACCCAAGCGCTCTTTACAGGAGAATGTGCATATTTCATAAAAATGGAGAAACAGCTGAGACAAAGAACAAATTTCACACTTCAGTGACCGCTGTATTTGCGCATACTTAGTAGAGAAAATGGACAGGCTTTAGACGGCGTGCGAGTAGCATTTGTTTCAAAGCACGAAACGTGAATTGTTTACTTGTTTGTTTTACTTCATTTCCATAATGCATCCTATAGAGACCTTATAGATATTAAGACTTGCTGAGCGAATAGAGATTTATTTTTCTCTTAAGATTCAGGATCTTTGTTATCATATGCACCAGCTTCCTTGTACACGGAAATTCTTAGTTTGCTCATTTTCACGGACGCGGCAGCAGCAAAAATAAGGATAAGTTTTAACAAAACTTAATTAAATAAAGAACAGCGTGTACAGATTTGTGAAATACATGGTGCAATGTGTAAAAATGTTGTGAAATATATTGTGGAGCATTAGAACAAGATAAAAAAAAAGTAAGTAATGGAAATATAAATAATAAATAATAAATGGAAATAATAATAATTTTAAAAAAAAACAGACATGGTAAAAAGTTGCAAATTAGCTATTGATTTGACTTGGTATAGTAATGTATGTCGTGTAAAGTGCACGCTGTGGCAAGTGGGAAGAAAACGCTAGTGGATGCATACGATTAGACATGAAGCAACAATTACAATCAAATCATCCAGATAGGACAAGAGTCAATGCCACTGCAAATATCACATGACCTTGAGATCCTTCCTTGAAGCTGCAGAGATGTTTTCAGGCATCTGAACAGCAGGAGCTAATGCCAAGACAACATTCTGGCTTTAGTGTCTTTAGCCTCATTCATTTATCTTCAGTAGGTGCTTTTATCCTGGTCAGGGATGCAGTGGATCAGGAGTTTATCCTGTGAACATTGGGAGTGAGGCAGGAAACGACAGTCACTCATGTACACACACATTTACACAATCACACACACCTAGGACTGGAACATGTAGCACTGAAAAATAATAACAGTAGAACCCGTTGCTCATAGAAACTGATAATGGAAGGAAGGAAGGAAGGAAGGAAGGAAGGAAGGGATACAGTAGGCCTGACTCAGCTGTCAGTTTGCTGTAATCAATTTGATGGACTCGTGATGGATTCATTAATAAATAAGAATGATCAAAATTCAATAAGGGATATTCATTCATTCATTTATTCAGTCATTTATGTACTTATGTATTCATGTATTTACTTACCAGTTATGATATTCCACTACTACTACTACTACTAATAATAATAATAATACAAGTTTTCTACATTTGTGCTATAGGAAACATAAAGTTCCTCCTTAGAACCTTCAGTGGCTTCAGAATAGTCATTTGACTCATTGTCTCCACCTCACCCACGACTCCATGATTTTCTCTTTCTGTCTCTCTCTCATTCCCACCTACATGAGTCAGTTATCCACTCAGGGCTTGTTAGCTCAGTGTGCTTCCCTTTTACATTCCCACTAATGGCCACTAATCACTTCATTTAACATTAAGTAAAACATCAATGGGTGAAACATGCATCAGAGTCATCACGTCTCTCTCAGCGTCTCTTTTTGTCTCTCTAAGTAAAGGTTTTCAGGAGGAAGTTTACAGCAGATCTAATGACACCCCGATGTAAACGCCAAAGCATGAGCCGGAGACACCCACTGTGCGAGAAAGCAGCAGGTGTTCATCGCTTCGTGTCTGCGCCTTATAACTTAAAGATCAGCTCATACTGAGGATATTTTTAAACTTCCTCATTGGTTACGGTGTTTCTATGGGAACTGAGCATGTGCTGAATAGTTACTCAATATATAACCACATAAGAGCAAACATGACACGGCTGCCATTACCTCTGGGATATGTTTAGTGCCCCAAAAAATCTCTTTATTAATTAGGGAAGATATTCAAGATATTATTTGCAAAATGTTACTAAAATCAACACAACCAGTGCTGACATATTCTTAATTCTTATACGTAAGTGTTAATGTTTGGATGGTCCAAACTGAGGCCATACAAAGCATCGCAGCACAACAGGATCTCCAAGTCTGGGAGTCAGTCATTTTTCTCCAAAACACTGAATGAACACCAACACTGGAGTGGCACAGATTCTGAGCAGTGGGTGGTTATGGTTTTTTTGCATGGCTCTTTGACATGTAGCTGTAAATAATGAGGGATGCAGTGTGTAAATAATGACTCAGACATAGTGAATGTACTGGAAAGTGTTACAGTATGCATGTGAAATGTCCAGTACTTGTAGAGGACCACAGCCAAATTATAGAGGACGGTCTCATATATCAGTGTTCTAAATGTGAGAGTGGCCGAGTCATTATTTGGACACTGCATCCCTCATTATTTGCTGCTATGAGTAAAAAAAAAAAGACAACCCAAAAACAAGCACAAAGAGCAGTTAACCATTTGTTCACTACACCATGAGATGTTTGTTTTCTGTTACGTTTCCAGGGGAACTGTAAGATGTTTGTGTTCTCTGAATGCATGCCTGCAACTAATACTTGCCCAGATGTCTGACAGCACTACTGAAAAGCTTCTATATTGCATTAATTCCTAATTAAATACAACATATTTCATCAGAGATTTTATTATCAGGAACAATTTGAGTGAAAAGTCAGAATCTTAGAAATATTTACAGGAATTTCAGAGTTGCTTAGTATTTGGTACGTCCCAAGTTTGCTTTAAGGACAGTGTGGACATGAGCTGGCATGGACTCCACAAGTTTGTATAAATCCCGATGATCCATGTTTGATCAAATTCATCAAAACACATGCTTTAAGGGAAATCTCAAGGAAATCTGATGTTTTGTACAGCCAGTTAACGTGGTCAATATTGCAAATGTGCAATTCATGGTATTGAACATTTCCTTTCTTTGATTTTTAAAAAAAAAAATATTTTATTCTGTTTATTTCCAGTTTTAAATGAAAAAAAAAAAAGAGAAAAAAAAGAAAATGTCAGATTTTCTAATGTGGTCTCAGAATTTTTGGACACCATTGTGTCTTTGTCTAAATCTAACAAAAAAAATAAATAAAAAAAAATTTAAAAAAAAATGTTTGAAAAGATTTTAGCAGTAAAATAGTTTTAAAAGCATTCAGTTGAATTGACTGATATCTGTAGATACTCATTCTGTGCTTCCTCGAGGAGGTTATTTGGATAAAAGCATCTGAGCAATGGATTCAATGTAAATACTCACACATAAACCAGCAAAAAAGAAACAGCTTCAGAGCAACAACGTTAATAGTGCGCTGTCACCCCCAAAGAGAATTACTGTTATAGTCCGCCTTGCCTGCCTATGCAGTCCTGGTAATAAACAGCGTTTGCAGAAAAAAAAAACAAAAAAAACCAGCTACACTGCAGAAAAAGTGTTTTGAAAACATTTAGTTCTACTTATCCATCTTGCAGATATTGTAGCTCTCCAAATGCATCATTATCTACTGTTTTTTTTCCACAATGCATCATGGATTAAGTGTCTGAAGTGTCAGGCCGCGTGCTGAAAGTGCTGTCTCGAGTGTGGTTTTCATGCTAATGATTTAAAGGTGGAAAAATATGTTCAGCGATGATCACTCCACTGCGGCGGGGTTTTAATCTGAGCCGCAGTCATGCCACAGACAAGCTCGTTCAGGCACAAGGGCCTCGGTGAGACAGCACTCTGTGCACTCAGCAAGGAACGTATGACTGCTTTCATTTTTCAGCAGGACGCATCGATGGGACGCCGACACGAAGGTGTGTGCCGTGGCAGCCATCAAAGAGTGACAAAAAAAGAAAATGAAAGAGAAATATCTCACTGACATTGATTAGACTGATTGTGTTGTGTTTTCAAGATGATGAGAGAGGAAACAGGAACGGCGCAGAATAAAAATATTGTCAAGACAACAGTGCTGTAATAGAAAGCCAAAATGGGGGGGGGGGGGCAAAAGAGAAAATCAGCATTGGTGATGTTTTGCCATCCAGAACATTTGTAAGGTTCAGCTTTGCAAATTGGATGGGGGAATTTGCTTCCCACTGAAATCCTGCACTGACATGTCACACTGCATAAGCAGGCCTTGCTCTTTTTCCTGAAAAATGACAGGAAACAGAAGGGGGGGAAATCTACAGTTGAATTCCCTAAAGTATCCACTCAGGCACACACCATCTCTTTTTCTTTTAGTTTCCATCTTATATATATATATATAAAAAAAACAACTACGAAGAAAAATGACATTTCACCACAGTGCTGTTGAATTCTCAAGTTTGATTGGTCATAAAGTGTTAATTCATTTTCTAGCAGCACTGACAGGAGTGAAGTGTCACATCTCAGGTTTATCTGAATGCACTCGTTCTAATATATTATTGTTTCTATAGTAACAGCTCACACGGGATCATCCATATGGGTGATCTGATCATTTTCTGTAAGGAGAAGACAAAAAGACAATGTTTTTTTGTCTTATTATTTTCAAGAAATTAAGAAAAGGGAGGTTGGCAGCATAGGACTGTTTATAGCTGCTAAAACAAAAAGGGATAACAGGAAATAACTTGTTCTGTGAAAGTTTCACAATGTTCAATATAACTACAAATGGATAAAACTAATGATCTGTTGTTGTTTAAGTAATAATAATTTTACTCCTCGAGATGGACTGCTAACAGAGTGCATCAGGCAGGAGAAGACAGAGGGTGATGAGAAGGAAGAGAAAATATCGTGGAAGACCAAGCCCCTTCATGGGATGTATCAATAAATACTACCAGTGCCTAGAAAAGGTCGGTCTGAAGGACAGCACAGAGGTTCTGATCATGGCAGGACAAGAACAGGCCATAAGCACCAAAGCCATAGAGGCAGGGGTCTATCAGAGCCGATAGGACCCAAGGTGCAAGCTGTGCTAAGACACCGCTGAAACAATGTAATGTATAATAACAGGGTGTAAGATCCAAGCTGGGACAGCATACACAGAGAAGCATAACCAAGTGTCTGGGATGGTGTATAGAAACATCTGTGCCAAGTATGGGTTAGAAGTCCCCAAGTCCCAATGGGACACACCACAGAAAGTGGCTGAGAACAGTAGAGCTAAGATCCTGTGGGATCAAACAAGCTGCCGGCTAACCAACCAGACATAATGGTGTCTGACAAGGAACAGAAGACAGCAGTTGTGATACATGTGGCGATGCCGGCTGACGTCAGGAAGAAAGAGCATGAGAAGATTGAGAAGTACCGGGGCTGAAGGGACAACTGGAACAGATGTGGAAAGTGAAGTCCAAAGTGGTACCAGTGGTAATAGGAGCATTAGGGCCTGTGATCCCCAAACTGGGAGAGTGGCTCCAGCAGATTCCAGGTACAACATCTGAGGTCTCTGTCCAGAACTATACAGTCTTAGGAACAGCTAAGATACTGCTCAGAACCCTTAAACTCCTAGGCCTGTGGTAGACGACCCACGATGTCACGGCATCCGGGGGAGCCGATGACCGGACTGGTCATCACCAAGGAATTGTCGTCAAGCAAGACTGCGATTGCAGCCTTATCGGAATTGCAACTCAGAGGAACCGGAACAATGCCTGTACAAGTACCAACTATGGAAGAAGGAATGATGCTGTTCTACTCTGGAGGAGAAAAGAGAGAAGCCAACGTTGGCTTCATGGTGGACAACTGGATGGTGAGCGCTCCTGACCTTCCAACCAATATCGAACTGCCTCGCTGTGCTGACTGTCAGCAGCACCATCAAGACACACCTACTGGCCGTATACGCCCTGACTGAAACCAGCTCAGACGAGACCAAAGATGACTTCTATGACCAGCTACAGCACCACTGGACTTGATCACACAGACCAAACTGACCATTTTGCTGGGCGACTATCAACATGAAGCTAATGTCACCATTTGGGAAATATACTGCACAGCACCCCTAGTGGTCAGTAGCACAAAATGGCCATCGGACACATGGATACGTATAATAAGTTTCTTGCAGAAATGCACAGATTTTTACAGACATGACAGTAGGTCGTGTTAGATTTACTGAATTGTGAAAATCACTTTGTAAAAGAGATTATATATTTTGGATGTATTTTATATATACAAAAGAAAAAAAGACAGGCATTCAGTTTTACAGGAGCCTGTGGCAGCCATTTTAAGACATACATTAGATCTCTTTATATATATATATATATATATATATATATATATATATATATATATATATATTTAATCTGGGGTTTTGCCACAGAACATGCTGGCATAAATTCTTTGGCAAAAACTGTCTGGACATTCTACACTAACTTCCTTCCTCTCCCTTACACATCTGCACTACTGCAGCAATAATGTGTGCTGCTGATCTCAGAACAGCTGGAGGCTTTTTGGGGGGGTTTGGGGTTCAGTGGGTCAGTGTGTGCTGAGGGACAGGGACACCGTTTGTCTTAATTACCAGCTGAAGCAGCACAGCTGTCTGGTCGCTTCATGAAATTGTGTCTGAGCATCAGATTATGGAACAGGCGAATTCCTCTGGGTTTACTGTGTGACTGTCTGCCTCCATACTGATCTCTTCATCAGCAAATTTTGTTATCAGCTCCCAGGAAGCTTCTCCAGCTACCCACAATCCCCAACCTCCCACCCCTTCCCTCCAGCCAACCCACCCATCTTAAAACTATCTCACACTAGTTGCAAAATATAAATAAAAATAAATATAATAAAAACTCTGGAGCGTCAGGGGAAATCCGCCACGCAGACCCGATCCAAATTGTAAAATATCAGGTGTGTTTTCCACCTGATGGTTTTGTTTTCTTATAATATTACCCACTTAGCCAGTTAAAACAAAAAGAATGATCCATCTCCTGCAGGGGCTACATCGATGTCTGCTTCAGAAATGACATACTTTACAAATTTCAGAATAATTTGGACCATGCTAAGAAGAAAACTCGCAGATTTAGTATAATGCAGAGCTACTTTGGACTTTTTGAATTGTAGGATGTTTATATTTACATTCACATAAAGCTACATGACTAGACTATGCAAAGACACATCACACTTGGATATAAATTCCCAAACACCATAAGGCTTTGTGCAACATCTGTCACAACATCAAACGTTTTTTAATCTGCTCCTTAGGGAGTTCTAAACACCTGAACTAGGTAATGAAAGAACCCCAAACTCCTTTTTTTTTTTTTTACCTGTTTTTCCTGTTCTGTTATACTTATTTGTGTGTTTGTATGGGATAAGCGCGACAGACATGTGTTCAGACTCTGCGGCTTTATTGTTAAGGGCAAACCCAAAATCATCATCATAATCCATAGCATTTGTCAAAACCAGACAACTGGTAGGCAGCATTGAACGAGGATAATCCATGAGAGTAAAGCAAAGGGCAGAAATGTGTTGAGAAAACAAGAAACATGAAATAAGGCTTAGCAACAGGACTTCACAATGAGACACAAGAGGGAATAAATATACAGACTAATTAAATTCTAAACTTGGAACAATTGCATACGTGATGGAAAAGACTAATGACAGGATCGGGATCGAGACAGGACCGGGACGCAAAACAAAACACGTCACAATAAGACCATGAACTGTGAACAGCGCTGAGGTAAAGAGATTTATAACACAGGTAATGGAAGGGGGAGACAGTCCATGGATAGAACCTTGAATTACGTTGTATCACATATGATCATTTTTAGTCACTTTCACACATTTTTACATGAAGTGCATACGTTTCTATTTTCACATTATTTATTTATTTTCACACACAATTTATTTTCCCAGATGATTTATTTCTACATGATTCATTTATTTTCAGTATGTGTAGTTTATCACATACTGGTCACATGACGTCACATGCGTTGACTTGCAGTTGCAGAACATGATATGCTGATGTCTGGTTTATATTGAAAACTGACTAAAGTCTGTCAGGTCTGGTTATCTTTGTTTGCGATGTACATCATGATAATCAATTTCATTCCCCCTCTGTTAGCTCACATTACATCCAATCAGGGGGTGTAATACATATGTCAGGACACTACAGGAATATTTTATTAGCTATGGTGCTCAAAAGAACATAGCTAGTGAAAAGGAAGTGTTTCCTGACTGACAGGAGAAACTGTAATCTGTCTGCAACTCACAAAAAAGCGTCAAGGACATCAAAAGCTTTTATTTCATATGGATAATTTTTTATTATTATTATTTTTTTTAAACTAACCATTGATTTACAAACCATGAATATCGGTATGTGCTTTCCAAAGGCAATGTATGAATAAAGTATAAACACATACATACATACATATTACTCATTACCATCATCATTATTAATGTGCGCTTGGGGGCAAGGATAGAATAATGTATTCTGATTGAGGATTCCTCAGGACTGTAAAACTCTGGAGTAATGGTTGTATTTACCAATGGAAATTAACTTCTTCCATTAGAAAAACCCTGACGGTTGCAATTTACTAAAGATATATAAAAGGCTTTTAGTCCATATTAATAAGATTATCAGTACCGTTTTGCATTTTTGCCTCATAAAATATGCATTTAAGCTCGTTTCCCTCCAAAAGGCCAAAATAATGGGCGGAGATTATTGTAATGAACCATCTATTCCCATCAATTAATGTGATAATGTGTAATTGCTCACTTTGTGCACAAACTGTGTAACGGCTGCTGTTGTTTTTGGCTGAAACAGCAAGAAAATATATATTCACACACACACTTACACAAAGCTACCATGCAAGGTGCTAGCCTGCCATTGGGAGCAACTTGGGGTTCAGTGTCTTGCCCAAGGAGAAGCAGCAGAATGCAAATCAGAGTGAAATTAATACATTTGGTTTATAGTACACATGAGTAAAGAAAACAAAACAAAAAAAAATGAAGGAAAAAATAAAAAGCCATTCCTCATTACACTCAGAATGATTTGGCGTTCCTAAGGGCGCTTTCACATACTGTATGCAGCACTGAGTGTGAAGGAAAGGGACCCTGGCGTGTTCTCATCCTCACTGAGGTTCTTTAAGCAGGTGAGAACACTATGTAAGCTACGTGCTCTCGGTCCACTGCTAAGTGAACTCTAGCAAGAAAGTGATTTGACTCTGATCCACTTTCTGCAGTTGATTTAATGCAAACAAACCGTCTGTTCTGAGTTGCAGCATTTTTTTCTACTTCGAGTTGCTAAACTGAGTCCCGTGGTGCAATCTGAGCCAAAGGACCGAGCTGTAGTGCTGCAGAAACGCCATTTGTTCTGGAGATTTGGTTCAACAAACAATTTGAGAAAATAAACATGGGATCTGATGCGCAAAATGTTTTAGGCTAAACATTTAGATAAATATCTAATCATTTATTTAGTCCATGGGTCCATGTTCTCTCATGTGCTCAGTTATATTTTGTGATTTCTACCCGCACTTGGCGAAGGTTTCTTTATCTTTTTCCCGATGAGAGTTTATTCAGAATCCGTACGAATCCGAGCACGATTGTCTTGTTCATATACGAACCGGACCAAGGGAACACACCCAGACCAAGAAAACGTTCCCAAATAAACGCAACAAATGAACAAGGTGTGAAAATGCCCTAAGGATTGTTACTATGGATGCTGTAAATGTTGCCCAGTTCTACACATTGTCTGTTCATTCTGAATGAAACATTCGAATCCCTAGCCTGATTCTGTAATGCAAATGAGAACGTAGCTGCTTTTGTTTTAAACGCCATACGTTCCCATGCTGAAATCTGTCTTTGAATAGCCATGAAGGCAAGACAGCAGGTACAGCGGTCCACTGTGGCTCTGAAGGCAACGGAAGAACCAAAAAAATAAAAAATAAAAATCAGTGCCCCTGGACCAACTGTCTGGAACACAATGTGAACAATTAGCATACAGCAAAAATACAAGGATGGCACGATAGGAGGACACAGCTGAGATTACAGGAACATGTCAGCACATTTGAAACTCATCTAATTATCTAAATGGTCATACCCCTACCAGTGTTGCAGACATACAGGCTACAGGAAGTGAGACATGCTGATTAGGACAGGATTGTTCTCCACGGTGTCCTATGAGCAAGTGGAATTTGGGCATTGTGTCAAGGTGAATGAAACACCAGGTTTAGGATCCACAAGTAATTTAGTCTTATTCTTTACTTAATGAGCTTTTAATGCATGAGGGAATCGATTTCGGCTCCTCGAAACGAAAAGCACGAGTTCAAGTGGAACTAAATGAATTGAAATAGAGCTGAGTCATAATATATATCTCTCTGACATGGTAAACAAGAGTTCAATAATGAGAAAAGAAATCGATAATTGTCATATTTGTGTGCAGCATGTCATTCCACAGTTAAGGACACATGATTGAAAACGCTGCTCGCTGTCGGAGCGCAATACAGCTCGGCTCAAGAGGCCTACAAATACCTGCTTGTTATCAATCGGAAAAAAAAAAAAAAAAAAAACATCCTCTCCTCAGCTCTTTAACTCGTTTTAATATGTTGCTCATTAATATGCATTGCTATAGTAAGAGATCCTGGTGGATTCTCTACAACCAGATAAAAAAGAAAAAAATTTACAAATTTCGATATGGTGAAGTTTTCTGTAAAGAGATGTTTCTTTAATATTTATGGATGAAGCGTCTAAAAACCCAGTAAATTTCCCACATGACTCACAGGATTACTTACATCTGAAAGTCATGTAACAAAACCAACGGAGACTTTGTGAAACAGGGTCGGCTTTAACTTTAAATCATCAATGATGTAGGGAACTCTGAGTAACATGCAGCTATGATTTATTTAAAAAAAAAAAATGTGAAGCTGCAGTCGTGAGTAGATGTGACGTTGTTCGTTTGGCTCAGTGTTTGCTTTAATAATCCATATGTATATGGATTCTCACTCAACAGAGCAAACTCTCTAAAGTTATTTCCATATAGACCTATTTGTATACCAGTTATAACTAATATTTAAAGACCAATAAGTGCACAACAGAAGTGCACAACAGAAAATATTACATATGCAGGAGTCGACTTGTGAAACATTTTGTGGGAGGGAAAGCTAGTTCATTAAACCAGTCAGTTAGCTAGCTACCTAGCATGCTAAAGCAAGAGTCTAAGTGTAGCCTGCTGCAGTGTCCATTTCAAAAGGGAATGGTGGTTTCATACAAGGGATGGGTTTTTATTTTTTATTTTTTAACCAAAGATGAATGGCATGTGCACTCAAATTGAACCCGTCACATATCTAAACACAAGCCAGCTAGTTAAAAGTTCAGGCAGGCTCCCTAGTGGAACATACATCCATTAATTTTCCATACTACTTATTCTATGCAGGGTTGTGGGGGACCCTATCTCAGGGAATTCGGGGCACAAGGCGAGGGATACCCTGAAAAGGCACATTCACACACCTATTCACACACTATGGACAATTTAAAGCCTTACTATGGCCAATCAGCCTACAACGCAACCCTTTGGACTGGGGGAGCAAACTACAACCAGCAAATTAACACATCTGAGCATCTGGTCGCCATCTGGACATGGACTCAGTCATGTTTGCTGTTGGTCTCATGTTGGTCATGCCCTGCAGTCGTACCCAGTCTTGACTCGGACTCCGTTGGCTATGGTCTTGGTCTTGACCCTTTCAAGCCAGAAATGCACAAATGACTTCCTGTTTGAATTTAGATTATTTTTTTGTTTGTTTCTACAAAAGCCTCCGTCCTGGCCTGCCTTTTTTTTTTTTTTTAAACATCTAACCATTTACTCTCTGTCTTTCTCTCATTTTCAGCCATGAGATCGTTTCACACTCACTGGAGGAGAGGATGTCAGTTGTGTCAGGTATACTCTCACTGCAGACGAGCCCACCTGATGCATTTTGATAGCGCAAAGCCGATAAACTCCAACATGAAGACGAAGCAGTCCTGTTCATGAATGAAGTTTTAACCACAGGCTAACGGAGTTAGAAACACTTTCTGTATTATCGACAAAGATTATGAAGACAAATCTTCATCGCTTAGATCACAACAGCTTAGATCAGTGCAAATTATGTTTCATATTTTTTTTAGACAGAAACTAATCTTCTGACACATCTCCCAGACTGACCTCCTTCTGTCTTTTCAAATCATCTGTGTGCTTTGGTCTTTTAGGACTGAATGAAACTGCTAATTGCTAAACCAATGAGCAACAAAGGCCACGCTTTTAAAACCATGCAATTATCGTGTTCAAAACTGTTTAAGACTTCATCTGCACTTAAGCACTTTGCATTCAAAGACTTGCTGATGATATAGATCCTGACATCTGCGGTATTTTACTTGGTAGACCATATTAGCCGATCCTCACTGCTAAATGGTGTTAAGTCTTTGCTTAAAATTCTGCACTAGAAATTGAAAGCTTGTGAAGTTAAACTGAAAAACTGCTTTGTTTGGGGGCTTTTGAACTAAGACAATTGATTTCTTTAAGCTTGTATTGGGTTTCTGTTCACTTTTTTTTCCCCCCATCATCCAGCTCTCTCCCCCATCACACAACAACTGCTAACCAGAAAGGGTGAAGGTTAACACACGCTTCCTCCAAGACACGTGAAGCCATCTTTTATGACCGGCTGCATCACAGGGTAGCACAACACAGTCCGAGGAAAGTGCTACCTACCCTCTTTCACATGCATGAGCTCAGAGACGCCAACGATTAGCTAGGGTAAAAAAAATGATAAAAAATCAACTCAGGGAAAATAACTTGGAAAACAATTGTCATAATACTTATCCAAAATGTAGAAGTAAAAGTACCTACTTCCCTCAGAATAAGTCACATTTTAGTATAAAGCTCTGTGTTACATAGTGAGAGATTTCTTTAAAGGTTTGTATTTAGGTAAATTTGTATTTAGAAGATATATGCAGTCAAAATTTACAGTCTCTCTCTACCACCAGTATGGATCAACCATTTTGATGACATCATTCTGCACTTCAGCTTCTCATCAGATTTTTTTCCAATCAAATGCTCTCTAGAATATAAAGTGTCCCACCCCCAACATTATAAATATCCATGGTACTACCTATTAAGTACAGCTTAGCCCAGGCTGTAAGGTAAGCCATTAAAAGAGTGGGAGGAGCCACGCAATATGTCCCACCCTGACTTCCTGTTTCAGTGGAAATTGCATCCGAAATTTCATGGGGATTTTACTGCATGTATACTGAGAGGGACAACATTTTAACTAAAAAGTTTGTTGTTTGGAATCAGTTAAATCGACATAATGATTTGTCAGAAAATTCAATTACTGTAAAATGATCAATTGAAGTCAAATATTTATCAAATAAAATTGACTGTATTTACTACCATTATTTGTAGCTTAGCATAGGGGTTCTTCCACTACAAATGCAAAATCCTTACAATCACGTGTTAGATATCTACGTTTAACCACCTAACATACTGTACAGTAAGTCTACACGTGTTTCTTAAACGTTTTTTTTTTTTTTTTCCATGTGCCTGAATCTCAAATGGAGTTCTACTGAGGAATTGTAACTCCCAACGTGGGTCTGCATCACTATTATGTACTTAATAGGAAGCCATTTGGGATTTATTTCTGATCACCTATGAAATATAATAGCAAGTTAAACGTCATTGACACATGCTGAGCTGAAAAAAACCCCACCTCCTTCAATTCACGTGCTTTGTGAGTCTCTTACACATACTGTATGAGTCTCAAGCCTCTACACTCACCTCCCCTTTGAGGTTTCGCCTAGGTTCTGAATGCGATTGTAACAGGATGGTACATAATAACGGAAGCATTATTAAATATGCACGAGATGTTGTGTGGAATGCTTCACGACATCTGTCTTAGTGTCGTGTTTCGCGTGTCGCTGCTGAAGGATCCCTACAGTTACAGTGATCATCGAGGGAGAAACACGACTCAAAAGAATTTTACATCAGTACTTCTGAGTGTTTAGCGACAAGAAAAAAAAAAAAAAAAGGCAGGAAATTCACATCCCCTAGGAGTCAAGAGACAAACCAGTAAATAAATGCATCTAATTTGATGAAGCCATCACGTTCGAAATCTGTACTGTGAAACTGATTTAGACAAAAGGCATTCGAAGCCTGCAGGTCATTTTACAAGAAATGTAGGTATACAGGCATGTGACCATGAAAGCTACATCTGTTTACAGCAGCACTGTCAGTTGAGATGGAGAGAGAGAAAGAGAGGACATTTTTCAGCTCATATACAAAACCCATGAGATGGAGGATGAAGGAAAGCTTCAATGCCTGAAGGTGGATTCGCAGAATTGAATTCATTAGCATAGAGTTGACAGAGGAACGCATCTGAAATGCAGAGAAACGCCGATACGAGGCACAAATCCCATTACTAATATTGCTAAAAATCAACACTGCTGAATCTTGACAATGTTCTGAACACTTCTGAAATAAAGCAACAAGCAATGAGTATAGAAGGGAGACATGGGATCTGAAATGTCTTTCTTTTGCGCTGCTATAAAATGTTTCAAAGTCTCAAATAAGTCAAATCCCATACAGTCTTTTTCACAGATCACAGAGAAATGCTTGTGGTTCTTTAGAGAATGTAATTCCAGCTCAGACTCACTCAAACATCCATCCATTTTCCACACCGCTTATCCCACACAGGGTCACAGGGAGCCTGGAGCCTATCCCAGGGAACTCAGGTCACAAGGCAGGGGACACCGTGGACGGGCTGCCAACCAAGCCCAGGGCATAATCATGCACAGTCACACACTACAGACAATTTGGAAATACCAATCAACCTACAAGGCATGTCTTTGGACTGGGGGAGGAAACTGGAGTACCCTGAGGAAGTGCCGAAGCACAAGGAGAACCCCCAAACCTGGAGGTGCAAGGCAAATGTGCTAACCACTAAGCCACAATGGCCATTTAAGATGAACATGTTATTTGTAAGGCTGCATTAATTCCAGTGGAAATTAAGCTGTCAGAAAAGGCTCCACTTCATGCATGACCGTGGATTCAGAAGAGGAGCAGAAGCTGAAGCCTCTTGTGGCTTTTCATGGTCAGCTGGTAGGTAATCATGAGCAGCAGCTCCACCAGATTACCTCTGCCCTGGGGGATTGGACCCAAGTCCTGGAGTCGATTTCACCAAGGCCAACGAGGCGGCTCTCCAACTAATCCTGCATCAAGACCTCTTCTGTCCAGCCTAAGGCCAGTTCTGTGTCCTCTCCTGTCTCTGCATAGAATGTCACTCCACTTCCAGTCTCCGCTTAGGATCTCGCTCTGTCTCCTGGCTCTGCAGAAGGTGCTGCTCCACCTCTTGGATCTACAGTGGAACTCACTCCACCCCCTGGTTTCCACAGATGTCACTCTCACCCTAGCTTCCTGGAGGATGTTGCTCATCACTCACGGAGCCTTCATGGAGGACATCACGCCGGTCCCTGGCTTTGCGCAGGACATCATTCTGTCACTTCTCACTGAATAACCTTCTGCCCAGAGGTCCAGATCAACTTTGATCATTGCTGTTGCATTTCAGAAGCAGTACTTTGGTGCCATCTTCCTGGGTGAGACATGCTGTGCTCTTGTTTTGTTTTGCTATGCTATTTCTCAATGTTGTTTTGTTTACATCCCTAGTTTAAGTCTCGTCTCCGCCCCGGTCTTGTATTTCGTTCATCCCCTACTGTGTCTAATCAAGAGCAGAAAGCGCTTCAATAAAATCCAAACACAATTAAGGAGAGAACACACACTTACAATTTAACAGCAGTTATCAAAGACAAATTGGAAAGGAACAATACATAGCGATGTTTGTTTTTTTGTTTTTTGTTTTTTTTTTAACTGGAGAGCTGTTTACCCTTCGGAACCAAATGCCTTCACAAAGGTTAATAGGAAACAATTAGAAATTGTAGCTAGTGATAGAAAGATTGTGAATTTTAATCCCATATCTGTCAGAGAGCTGCTGTCAGGCCCTTAAGTAGCTGCTCAGTTAATTGCCAAGCTTAGATAGCTAAGAGCTAATTATCAAGCTTGTTATCAAGCTTTAATTAGCTAATTATCAGATAATGATCCTACTTGGATTGGTTTCTGCTGCAGTGACATCTGCCAGATAATATGAATGCATTTCAAATGTAACAATATAATCTCATTTACAACATGATTACTAATAAATAGTAGGGATATTATTACTATTAGCTAGTGTTTATTGGCATGAAGTAAAAAGAGATATACTATTTGCACTTAGCGATATAGCATGTATAAAGGCTAAAGATGAGTTGTTTTCATTTACAGACTGCTTAGATGATTAAATGATTCAATTAATGATTCAATCTTTCATCTTCAGCATCTACACCCATGTTACTGACCCGATGGGCGGGGTTTCTTCCAGGGTGACTCCACCCTCCCTTCTACAGGGCACGAGGGCTCATCGAATGGTCTGATCAAAATTACGATGAAAATGATATAAATCATTTTCTATGGCCTTCCCACCCACCAGATATCAACCAAATCGAACACATATGAGAGACTGTGAAGCACACCACCACTTCACTTAGTCCTGAGAATGATGCATCATGACTGTGAGTGACAGCAACACACACCGACTGTCTTGTTTCTGAGAAACTCTGACATTTCCATCTCTTTCAACACTCAATCCAGGAAGCCTCGAGACACTTCTTAGATGTTGTGCTTTACAACTGCAGCCAAGATGTGTAGGAACTATGAGTGGGATGATATAAAAAAAAATGTTGCTATGATTATAATCCAGTCATCATGGCATTCAAACTCTATTCTAAATATTATTGAGTGCCTTAATGAATTCTTTATTTTAAATCAACATAGTTTTTGTCATTTGAAACTGAGCAGTCAAACGGTGTTCCATGACTGAAACGGATATTTCATGTTGTAATTTGTTAAGGGGGGAAAATATGAGCTCTGCATGTGTAACTGAATTATTAAAAGTCAAATAATACAGCATGCTAAAAATTTATTATGGAACATATATGTGTATATAGCCTTGATTACACCACTAGCAAGAATTATTGATGAAAGTTTTTGTGTTATTGGAGAACTGAATCATGGATTGCACTTCTCTAGTGCATTCTTTATATTCTTGCTTTTGGGAAACACCCTTGGTCTTGTCTCCACCCCCGTCCTATCATTGTTTTTTCCTCTATTGTGTGCACCTGTTCCATGCTAGCTCATTGATCGGTTTGTCTATGTCAGTTAAATACCAGAAAGAAGAGGACTAGAGACTACATTTCCCATCCTACAAACATGGCCGCCATGGACCGCAATCCCCAGAACACTTTCACGTTCATTCTAATCACGTACACTTGAATCCAATCAAAAACAGCCAACATATTTAAGGACTTTCCATTCACTCACTCTTTGCGAAGTAATTGCTCAGTTTCACTCGTGTTTTGTCATTACCAGGCCTTTACTCCCGTTTCGCTATTCTGGTTTTTTGAACGATTTTTGGGTTCTGCTTCTCCTGCTTCTGATATAATGTTGGCTGATCGCTTGACCCTTTTGCCTGCCTTGACTTTGTACTTGCCGTACGTATTGGATTTGCTTGCTGGACTTTATTAAACTGTTTATATTGCATTTCTTTCTGTCTCCGCTTCTACATCGTGACACTCTGTGTACACATGGCTGTTTCTTTATTTCACTGCAAAGTCTAATTCATTGTTATTATGCATTTCTTGGCCTTGCATGAGTTCATGAGTTCTATTTATCTGTGTACTTCCCAGTTTTCTTCCTTGTCTGTTTCCCTCATGTTGATTACGGTTAATTCCTTTTGAAGTCTGCTTGCCTATATTTCGACTGCCGCTATGGATTTTTGGTAATGATTCATGGATTGTCTTTAAGAAAACATAGAAGGAGCACTCGCACTTGCATTCTGCCCTGGGTTGCCAGGTCTCAGTAAAATTTCCATAAATGGTTCTGTATATTGTCAGCACTTACAATTTCCCTTTGTTTGCGACTGCGTATGTCTCTGGAAATTGATTAGATTTCACTCTGATTATGTGCTTTAAAACAAGATCTTGGCACCCGATTACTATTTTTAATTACAGACCCCCCCCCACCCCTCTTTTCCCCACCCAGACAAAAAAAAAAAAAAAAAGCTAAATTTGTCATAAAAATGTGACTCTTACAACCATAATTCTGCATCATTCATTTGCATGTTACAGCAAGTCATTAACATTAAAAAAAAAACAAAAACAAATTCTCTCTGAACTTCTTACCGTCTCCTTCACCCAAACCCATCATGATTAACGCTTTCCACTATTTCCTTCTATTCATTTCTCATATCTATTCAACTCCTTGCTATTTCTCCGTTTTTCATTTCTTCCTCCAATTCCCCTTTTCTAGATTGTACGTACACTAAGAGACTGGCGAAGTATAGACTTGGTGATGAATTTTGAGGACAAAATGTGTAATTTGACCGATTTATCACGGAGCTGCAGTGGCTGTCGTCTTCAATCACACAACCTGAAGACAAAAACACACCACTTTTCCTTTAACACGCTCTCAAAAGACACTAAAAAGAAAGTGTTTGAATTATGGATCAGCAAACATCTCAGAAAGGCTCTCACTATGACATAACTAATGTAGAATGATTTACTTCTAATAAACTCCACGGGGTTTTTCTTTCTAACGTTGCCAGAGAATCCAGAAACACATCGGCAACGCAATTAACACTGGCAACTTCCTCAAATGTCAGGACTTTAATTGACTAAGATGAAAAAAAGCGTTTGTTTCTTGACGATCAATAACGAGTGTTCTTTTATACTTCGGCGTAGTTGAATTCTGGATTCTGGTTGGCCAAAAGGTGGTGATTCATTTTCTATAACAGCAGTGCTAACCTTCACTTAAGAAAATTCCTATGCTGATTATGCACAACAATCTGTCTCAGTCCTCGCTCTTAATCTTCCTCACCATCACCTTCTTTTCCTCCTTCTTCTCTCCCTGCACACACTCTGTAGCATTAGCAGTTAGCCGAGTTCACAGCTATCGATCGGACACCGTCGTTTGTTCAGCAGTTAATAGCACTTAGCAAAATCGTTCCCAGACAACAAAAAGCTGTTTAGAGTGGAACAGATGTTTCAGCGAAACGATCCCGCGGTTTTAATTAGCCATCGATACTCACAAAGTGTATGAGTTTGTGAGAAGCCTGACAGTGAAATATAGCTGTCATGATTCTCCTTTGTTAACGCTAATAGAGATTTTTCAGAAGTTGAGAAAGGAAGCAAAAATGAAACACAGCACCAGTTTAGATCTGATGGGACCAAAGAATTGTTAAGCTTTCTAGATTTTAAGAAAGCTACGTTTTTTTGTTTTTTTTTTAATCATCTGTTTGTTTGTTGTTTTTTGACTACTTATTCACACTGTGTTCCAGAAATAAATATAAGGAACATTTCATTCACGCAAACTATTTTAAGAAGTCAATTGTTCCACATTATACTGTTTCCTTCACCGATTTACAATTCAATGGCTCAATAACGGAAATGAAACAATTTCCAAAAAAACTTCTTCCATGGACATGTTTGTCTGGTTTCACTTTGCTTAACTGTTTCCTACATTACCCACAATGCCATTTGACGACCCACTGATGTATGACTGGTGCGCTGGGATTTAAAAATTGCTTCATATCCACCTAAAGATACCAATGCAGCGTCACTTTAGTGCTTTTGCGTGTCCAGCTCTCTCACCTCCTCATCATACAGATCAGATTCCAACGCTTCAGCTTTTATCCAGATACCTCCATCATTGTCATCGTCGTCATGCAGATCGCTAACTAGCCTGATCCACTGTCTGTTGTAACGGTGTCATATACAGTTGAGGTAATAAGTTTACATACGCCTTGCAGAATCTGCAAAATTAAGACACAATAATAACTGAATTTACACAAATGAACCAGTTCAAGAGTTTACATACTGTATGCTTGATTCTTAACACTGTGTGTCGTTACCTGGAGGATCGATGACTGTGTTTATTTTTTTATTTTTTCAAACTAAACCTGACCAAAACATGACTGTTGTCATTAACGTGGTGGTGTAGTTTAAAAAACAAAAAAACAAAAACAAAAACAGAGAAGCAACGAACGGTGTGTTTCAGACTGTGTTTGGTGGGTCCTTTAACAATTATCTTGACATAGGTGATCTTTAATTCCCTTGAACACGAGTCCAAGTCTTGATTTATTACTTGTACACAAAAACAGATAAGGAGATCCAGAGCCTCAGGCTGGCAGGAGACCAAGTCCAAGTTTACCTCCAACAATGTCCTCCATAAAGATACAGGAAATAAAACAGCACTCACGGGTTCCTGATGTGTGTTAAAAGCACGAACATCAATGCTCATGAAGTACGATAACTGTTAACCATCCGTGTGTTCTGGTACAACGACTGAGTGCTTTGTTTTCGTAAACACTCCAGTGAGCATTAGGGAAAAGTTTGGGAGTGTAATACAGGCCTGCTGGGTGTGGAGCTCATGGGCCTCAAGCTTTGCACTTTAAAAGAGAGAGCACTTCAGCTAAATGCTATTTAGGAAGATTGATAGGGAACAGAGCTGAGCAGAAGGAGAACCATTACAGCTAAAGAGCTGTCAAAGTAAAGAGCCAAACCACAAACTCGGATTCAAATTACCCACTAGATTTCGAGGGAATGAAACACTTTGGGGTGTGTTGTTATTGGAAAATAATCAATGACCGGGTGGTGTGATGAAGCTGAGTTACTGTTACCAACCTGCACTTCCTGAAATGCTACAGTAACTTGCAGATGATTAGAATTGTATATATAAATACAATTCTAATCATCTGCAAGTTACTGTAGCATTATATTATATTATAATATAATATATTATTATATTATATGTATATATATATAAATAATAATAAACATGTTGTGATTTTTATCTGATTTTAGTCGCATTTAATGTTCTGGGAAAGGATCAGTAGTTGTTCCATCACCAGCCTCTTTTTTTTTCTATTTCTTGAAGATAATAAGACCAAAAATGCAACTTGTCATGTTACCAAGAAAACGGAAAGTGGGAGAAAAAAAAACAAAACATTACAAAGCACTGACATTGGAGACTCCTTCCATAAATGTTAAATCTGCTAAACAGTAAGCTTCACCATCCATCCATCTTCTATACCGCTTATCCTTCCTTCAGGGTCACGGGGAAACCTATCCCAGGGAGTATCGGGCACAAGGCGGGGTACACCCTGGACAGGGTGCCAGTAAATCACAGGGCACAATCACATATACACTCACACACCCATTCATACACTACGGACACTTTAGACACAATCAACCTACCATGCATGTCTTTGGACTGGGGGAGGAAACCGGAGTACCCGGAGGAAACCCCCGCAGCACGGGGAGAACATGCAAACTCCACACACACAGGGCCACGGTGGGAATCAAACCCCCGACCCTGGAGGTGTGAGGCGAACATGCTAACCACTAAGCCACCGAAGCTTCACCATATCAATGATTATACATTTTTCTTTGTTAAAATATCACTTTTTTCATTTCTATTATTATTAGGTTAATAGATTAGATTAAATTTCATTAGATTAGATTATGTGGTTCTATTCTGGTGTAAGATTCTGCATTAATTGTAAGTTTTTCGGAACAAAATGTCTCACATTAAATTAGGAAAACAATATTGTGCTCTGTCTGGTTTTACTGACGCGACACGTTTATTCAGCTAAGTGGAGCTGAGAGAGACACAGCCTGGTTTTGTGTATTCGCAACAACTGAATTCATTCCTTAACTTCATTTCGATCCTTGGATGGAAACCCGGATATAAACGCCCGCTGTCGCATATAAAGGCGGTTCATTTGCATACATTAAAGTTTATGAAGACGGTGTGATTGTCAGTTTCTTCTTATGGGACGTGAAATATAACTGTATAATATGCTGATTTGTAGAGCAGCGCTGCATGCTGAATACTCAGTGCTGAGTTTTAAAGAGCGCATGCAGTTGCTGTCAAAATGATTCACCAATCCACTGCAAATCAGGTTTATTGTCAGAATTTACAGACGTTTAGTTGTTTGCGATGAACAAATTAAATAAAAGCGATTGAAATAGTTCAAGACAACGAATGCTTCAAGTGGTTTCCCCAAATTCAACTGGAGAATGAAATATAATGATTTTTCCAGTTTCAAAATTATTCACCCCCCTGAATAGAATCCCTCAAAACAGCACAAATATGCAGAGCAGGTGTTGTTTCAAGCACACCTGATGCAAGTAATCAAGGGCTTCATTAGTTGCACCAAATGTGCTTGAGCTGGAACACATGAAATACCTGAAGTGGCTAGGGGCAGAAAATAGATTAAATACCCAGACGGGGCAGAAAAAAGGAAGCTGACAAGATTTCTGAGAGTGACTGCAAAAGACCTGCAGCAAGACTTGGTGTAACAGGCACGGAGGTTTCAGTGAGCACAGTAAGGAATGTACTAAACGCAGAAGGTTTCCATGCCAGAACTCCAAGACGTTCACCACAACTGACCCAAAATCACAAGAAAAGTCGCTCAAAATCATATAAATAATCCACAGAAGTTTTGGGATTCTGTTCTGTGGAGCGATGAAACAAAACTGGAACTTTTCAGCACGATGGATCAGCGGTATGTCTGGAGGAAGAAGAATAAAGAAAGAACACTCTGTGAACAGTCAAGCACGGTGGTGGCTCGGTGATGCTCTGCGGCTGCTTTGCATCCTCTGGCACTGGAAACCTGCAGCGTGTGGAAGGTGAGATGGATTCATTGAAGTATCAGGAAATCCTTGGAGAAAACTTCATGCCGTCTGTGAGGAAGCTGAAGCATGGGCATCATTGGACCGTACAACAGGACAATCATCCCAAGCATACCTCAAATTCCACCAAGGCTTGGTTGCAGAAGAAGTTCTGGAAGATTCTACAGGGCCATCACAGTCACCTGACTTCAATCCCATAGAAAATCTCTGGTGGGATTTGAAGAAGGCGGTTGCAGCACAAACCCAAGAATATTACTGAACTGGAGGCCAGTGCTCATGAGGAATGAGCTAAGATTCCTCAGGAACGCTGCAGAAGCTCTGCATGTCATTTGCATCAGGTAATAACAGCAGAAGGAGCTCTACTAAGTACTAAAGATACTCGCCATGAAGGGGGTGAATAATTTTGAGACTGGAGAAATCGTTATAAGTTGCATTTTCAGTTGAATTTGAGGAAACCACTTGAAGCGTTCGTTGTGTTGAACTATTTCAATCACTTTTATTTGATTTGTTCATCGCAAACAGCTGAAAGTCTGTACATTTTGACAATAAACCTGACTTGCACTGGGGGTTGAATCATTTTGATTGCAACTGTAGATATCAGTTACGCAGTTCCAAGAACAACAAGTCATCTGGGTGCATTTATCGCACGGTTGAGCATGAGTATATGTGGGTGTACTGTGTATATGAAAATGTATGTGGGCATGAGTGTGTGTGTGTGTGTGTGTGTGTGTGTGTAAAATGCCCACTCGTGTTTACTCTCTGTCTCTCTTCAGCTGGTGACGAGGTGACAGGCCCGCAATGGTAATCCCTGTGCACATCCTCGATAGTAATTCCACTCTCATTTACTGCACTATGCAGACCGGCGCTGTCACTTGCCACTGAAGAGAAAATGGCTGTCAATCATGCCTCCATTACCCAGAGTTCTCCTCTCACAGGATACTTACGTACATTCACACAGCCTTTTTAAGCGCTGTGTCACTGCAGAGCAGGCCGACTGCTTGGCTTTATAAAGACAACGTGATATTCAGCTCTGACTGATGGAGCGTCGAACACCGCGCTGTGTCTATACTATCCTGATTTGTGGAGCAGAGCTGCGTGTTAAACACTCACTGCTGAGATTTAAAGAGCTCTCTCTCTGTGTGTGTGTGTGTGTGTGTCTCTCTCGTGCGCTCTCTCTTCTTCACACACACATTTACCTCAGATCAACATCAAACAAAAAAAGAAGTCAGGATGTCAAAATAAAATGTGTGTGTGTGTGAGAACTTTATCACAGGGTCACATGACAATTTCACACCACACCACCAGAGGTTGCCATCTCTGGAAAAATCGCCCACTTTCTCTTTACCTAGGTCACCAGAAGACAATCACTTCTTGGCCAGAGATACTATAAAAAGTCTATTTTTTTTTTTTTTTTTTTTTTACATACACTTCATGAAATCTTGTGTTCATTTCTGTTTTGCTGTGTATTTCACGTATAGGCTCTCAAGCTGTTCATATTTTTTTGGTGTACATTGTGTTGGACTGTTCTATCAATTACATTTGTTTCCCCGATAAACCCTGCACTTGAACCATACCAGCTGCGAGAGTGAAATATTTCAGTTGGAATTCTAATATTACATTCAAATAAATCTTGTAATCCCGGTATAACCACAGGAATGGAACAGGGGATTAAAGGTGTAATAGTGGATTTGTTCTTTTTTTTTTTTTTTTTTTTTTTTTTACAAGTACTAAAAATATCTAGAACATTATTAAAAAACGGTTTAAGCCATGGCTTCAGCACAAGTGTATTATATGGCTAAGAAAACCTGCTTGGAAAACTGCCTTCTGGTCCATAATGATTGTTTGTGTTTGTATGTGCCTCTTGTCAGTCATTTTATAGACACTCTCAGCACCCCTTCAGCCATCTTGGCTTTCAGGCAGTTTAAAAATGAAGTCATGACAGTTAAAACTAGCTAGTATTCTAACTCTAGTTAAACTCTATGTGCATGCACAGGAAATGCAACCCTTAGAGGCCTAATCTTGCCAAGTTTTCACAAATCTTACCTCATGCACCTTTAATCATACTGTAGGAAATGATCAGTTTTCCTATGACCTGAAGAAAAAGCTCCGATGCTCCATCTTACTTACTTAAGATCAATGCTCCATCTTACTTGCTTTCCTCTCTGAGATTCTGAATACAATTGTAAGTGACAGTTTGTAATAAGTTTTGTGACACGTTGCGAAAACTGACAAACTTTAAAACAAACACAAGCAAAAAAAAAAAACCAATAATAATAATAATAATTCATATTCCTGTAAAATAAAATCCTCTCTTTTACTCTGTGACCAAGTGCCTGTCATTGTGAAGGGAGAGAAATGAGTTTGCCAAAGATTCCTACTGTAATATCCTTTCTTTTCTCAATGGACCCCTTTATCTCTCTCTCTGGCTCTCTCTCTCTCTCTCTCTCACACACACACACACACACAGACACCAAGAGACTCCGAGCTCTGCATAGAGCAATCAATCAATCGTTCAAAGTCAGCTTTGTCCACTTTAATTCATTAAAACTCCTCTGTCAATGCCCTCTAGGCAATTCCACTAATGTGATACGCCACAAAATAGCTTCTACACACACACACACACACACACACACCTATACCATACCATACACAGCATGCAGGTGTTTTTTCTTGTCATGTTATGGATTACAACTAGACTTTAGTACATACCCCAGGACTTAAATATACAGTACAAAGGGTTGTATTCAGAATCAATTCTTTCGGATGAGACGTTAAACCGATGTCCTGAAAAATTCCCAGGACACTTCTCGTAAAGAGTAGGGGTATAACCGGGGTGTCCTGGCGAAAATCCCCCATTGGTCCTTATCTATCATTGACCCCTTAATAATCTCCATCCCTGAATTGGCTTCATTACTCTCTTCTCCTCTCCACCAATGGCTGGTGTGAGGTGGGCGTTTGGTGCACTATGGCTGCCATCGCATCATCCAGGTGGATGCTACACACTGGTGGTGGTTGAGGAGATTTCTCCCTCATACTATGAGTGTATAGAAAAGCGCTCTATAAATGTAAGGAATTATTATTATTATTATTATTATTATTATTATTATTATTATTATTATAGTTCAGCACTGGCAGGTGTCACAGGCTTACCTGACAATACTCCTCCACACCACCAGAGGTCCCTGGTCACCTGCATACTAACCTTTCTTTTCACCTACCTCAGATCAATCACTTCCTCATCAATGTACACCCTAAAATATCCAGAGATTCTAGAACACTTCCCAAAGTCTTGCCTTCATCATCATACTGTATTTGTATATGGTTTTAAAAGTATTCTTTTTCACCTGTTCTACAGTTTATTCGTCGTTGTGATTGTTGCGAGTGTCGTTGGATTTGTGTACCTTGTTGTTTTGCCTTCTGCATTTCCGACTACGTATTTAGCTTCAAGTTTATAAATAAACTTGGCACTTGGATTATACTTTTCTGTGTCTCAGCATTACAACAATGACGACAATAAAGAAGGTCTGCACAACTCTGAGTTCAGCATGTGACATCAAAACAAAATGGCTGCTCACAGAATCAACAATAAAAAAAAAAATGAGCACTTCTTACCTTTTTTAATGAATTACACTGTACTGTACAAGCATTTACTTCAGATCGATCAACGGAGACATATTCGCTTGTTATATCTATTCAGTTCACTGTTTTGACAAGGTACATGTAAAAGCTGGCTAGCTTTTTGCTAACAAAAGGAAGAACGCACTGCAAAAAAGCAATTTCAAGAAGGTAAAAAAAAAAAGGTTTCTGGGAAATTAGTCTTAATTTGTGTAAAAATAATCACGTCAAGCATGTTTTGCGTTAGAAAAGTAATCTCATTTCAAGAAACTATATATATAACATGGTCTTAAAAAGATATTCCAGCTAACATCGTGCTAGATGTAACCAAGAACAAGCTAGAACAATGATTTGCATAATACCCGAGCAGAGGAGCAAGATTGTTTTCCTTATTTTAAGAGTAAGACCACTTGAACAACTCGAACATTTTTGAAAGAAGCAGCTATGAGTCCCTCACTTTGTAGCTTGAATGCACAGAGGTTGAAAGTGACGCATCTCTGAGGTAAATCGAAATCCTGGCCATGTTTTCTTTTCTAATTTCAATAAGCTGAATAGGGAGCCTAGAAAAATCTAAGGATCTGCTTAACTCAACTCTGAGTACGTTGAATTCTCCCTACTTAACTACTGACTTAACTAAAGTAGGGGACTGTGAAAATAGCTCAAATGGTTTAATTCCCATCACACCATGGGATTATGTAATCTTATATATATATAAATATATATAAAAGAGGATTTGTAATCCTCACAGCCTACATTATGAATTCAGATAATCAGTTTATAACAGTTTATAGCTATTATGGCCATTTAATTGTAGTGTACTGTAGGACCTCAGAGCGAACCAGGCAGTGATGGTGTAGCTAAAAGAGACAGAAAAAAGAGCCAAAGGTCATAGCAGAACAACAGACTGCAGCTGAAGAATCATTGCATCAGGACCAAATGATTGGGCAAAGAGAAAAAATAATCGGGTGTTTTAGTCCTGTTATGAAATTTGCCAACAAAAACGCATTTTTATTTATTAAAGAATGGCATGTGGTAGTTTTTATCCGTTTATAGTTACATTGAATGTAGGTCTCAAATGATGCCTTAATAAGAACCATCCTCCTCACACGTGACTATATGGAGCTATAGAGCTGATAATGAATGTGAATTGAATGAAAAATGCAAAGCAAATCTTAAAAACTGAGCCACACCGGATCTCAGCATGTGGGTAGAACTGGATCTCATCATGTGGTCAGAACTGGATGTCATCATGTGGTCAGAGCTGGATGTCATCATGTGGTCAGAACTGGATGTCATCATGTGATCAGAGCTGGATGTCATCATGTGGTCAGAGCTGGATGTCATCATGTGGTCAGAGCTGGATGTCATCATGTGTTCAGAGCTGGATGTCATCATGTGGTCACAGCTGGATTTCATCATGTGATCAGAGCTGGATGTCATCATGTGGTCAGAGCTGGATCTCATCATGTGGTCAGAACTTGATCTCATCATGTGATCAGAGCTGGATGTCATCATGTGATCAGAGCTGGATCTCATCATGTGGTCAGAACTTGATCTCATCATGTGATCAGAGCTGGATGTCATCATGTGATCAGAGCTGGATGTCATCATGTGATCAGAGCTGGATCTCATCATGTGATCAGAGCTGGATCTCATCATGTGGTCAGAGCTGGATGTCATCATGTGGTCAGAGCTGGATGTCATCATGTGGTCAGAACTGGATGTCATCATGCGATCAGAGCTGGATGTCATCATGTGGTCAGAGCTGGATGTCATCATGTGGTCAGAGCTGGATGTCATCATGTGTTCAGAGCTGGATGTCATCATGTGATCAGAGCTGGATGTCATCATGTGATCAGAGCTGGATGTCATCATGTGATCAGAGCTGGATCTCATCATGTGGTCAGAGCTGAGGTGAGGTGTGAGACCTGTTACCAGCTCTGAGCTAAATAAGCAAACGGTGAGAGAAAATAAAATACATGTGACAGAAATGCACTTGAGGTACACGTGCATTCCATTTCCACGATACTCGGCGTAAAGGTCAGTGTATTAGCACTTCGAATGTGCTTCTTCATTTCCGACGAGCTCGTAACTGACCGATGAAGCGAAGCCAAAAGAAATAATTGGAAGCTTATTGGGACATGTCCACGTTTAATATAAAAGGAAATGTCACTTGTAATATGGCTTTTTTTCTCTTCTTGCTAGATCACGTAGGGTCGTATCACTAGTTCTCACATCGCTTTGTATTTCCGTAGGTTAAAAATAAAGTCACCGTTAATATATGCATTTATACCACAGTGCTGCTGAAGTCTCAAATCTGATTGGTCAGAAAGTGTTAATTACTTTTCTATAACTCGGTTTATAGAAGCTTATATTGATGCACTTGTTCTAATACATTCTCATTTCTATAGAACAAACAGAAACATAATTGTTTTCTATAAGGAAAAATGTGTGTGCTGTATGGAAGGAGTCTCCAGTGTCAGAGCTTTCTAACAGTCAGGGGTAAAGCTGTAACTAAGATTTCTGAGATGAGATGTCTTCAGGACAGAGGAGTGCAAGGGGTCCTTGGCTGCAGAAAGCCTCTAAGGTCTCAGTGAGTGTGTTGGTTGTGTGTGTGTTTGTGAGTGAGTGTGTGTGTGTGTTATGGTGAATGTGAATCTGTTTCTTGCTGTTGCAGGAATCCTTATGTCCATAATTAGCCAATATGCTGCATCTCTCTCTCTCTCTCTCTCTCTCTCTCTCTTTCTCTCTCTCTCTCTCTCTCTCCCTGTTCAGCGTGTGTGTGAGAGGGAGAGAGAGAAGGAGTGAAGGCTCCTCCTCTTCCTCCTCCTCCTCGTTTCTCTGGACAGGAACGTCATTAGGATTCAGGTCTTTTCTCCCACTGACTGCCTCTGACTTTCTGTTTATAGTTTTACCACTACACTAATTCAGTCTTTTACCTACAGATAGGCCTGCCAAGCCGTGTGTGTGTGTGTGTGTGTGTGTGTGTGTGTGTGTTTATGGATGAGAGCATGTATGAATCATGTATTCAGTTGTATGTTCAATTTGTCTGTTCAAACGTCTATTGCACAAGAGATTGTGTGTGTGTGTGTGTGTGTGTGTGTGTGTGTGTGTGTGTGTGTCCCCTTTGGGATAAAGTAGTAGTATTCAGATGCCCTTATTAAAATGCAAGTCCTGACCTCTGTGGAAAGAAAGAGTGTGTGAAAGACAAACAGAGAGAGAGACTTAAAAACAGGGTGAAAAACTCAGAGAGAGAGAGAGAGAGAGAGAGAGAGAAAGACAGACAGACAGACAGAGAACGTGAGACAGCAATGTGAAAGATGGTCAGAGAGCAATAGACATTCCAAAAAGACAGTGTGTGTGTGTGTGTGTGTGTGTGTGTGTGTGAGAGAGAGAGAGAGAGAGAGAGACAGACAGATAGTGTGAGAAAGAGAGAGCGACAGTCAAAAACGGTGTCAAGAAGTGAGAGAGAGAAAGAAAGAGAGAATGAGAGACAGCAATATGCAAGACAGCGAGCGATAAACATGCAAGTTTGTGTGTGTATGAGAGAGATAGATAGCGAGAGAGAAAGAGAGAGAGATAGACTGAAAGACAATTTGAGACAGAGATACAAACGCAGAGAGACAGTGTGTGTGTAAATGAGAGAGAGAGAGAGAGAGAGAGAGAGAGAGAGAGAGGCTGAAAGATAATTTGAGACAGAGATACAAACACGGAGTGACAGTGTGTGTGTAAATGAGTGAGAGAGAGAGAGTGAGAGAGAGAGAGAGAGAGAGAGTGAGAGAGAGTGAAAGAGAGAGGGGGGGGGGGGTGAAATGCATCCCGGCTGTTTGCAATTTCGTCTATTTAAGTTCAGTTTTCATGAAATGAATTTTAAAGCTCAGAAGCTGAAGGAGCGACGTGTCAGACCTGAACACAGACTCACTCAGAGGCTTCACGTCCTCACACTCTTCACATGATCCAATCCCTGAAACACTTAAATGCTATTTCTCTAAAACATACTGTAAACGACTCCAGATCTCAGGAAATCAGTAAATCATTCTGAAGGCATGTTATTTGCCCTGCGTAGGTCGCCTTTTTAGTTTGTAAGTATTCCCAGTAAACAGTCTAATCTACCAATTAATTAATCACACTGCATTAATCACTCATTTACATAACTGTCCATTTAGACATAATTAACTGCCAAGGCATATGTGACTGAAAATAACAAGAATTAAAATCAGCTAATTGATTAATCTCTGTGCTAAAATGAAGACAGTTCATGTGTTATGTAAAGCAATCGCTTGACTACCAGTCTAAATAACCTGTATTTTGTTAACATTTCCCGTAGTAATTTATGCATTTATAATAAACTATTAGCTAGGTCTTCACAACAACTACCAACACCATGAAGGCCGCAGCTAATGTGAAGCCACCAAGATGGCAAAATGATTTCCCGAACTCGCTGAAAAACATAATTTAACGCCTCCTCACTTCACGTCCATGTTTCTGTAAAAAAAAAAAAAAAAAGGAATGGCATAACGCTCAGCGCCGTGTTCTGGGTTTCCACCACTGACTGATCAGTGTCTTAGCAACTAAATCAAAAGAAGAAGAACAACAAGAGATTAAAAGGCACGAGGGAAGGCTCTCAGCACTCAAACAGGTGCGTAACGTTACGATGGTCCACGAGCAAGACTAAAGCACACACCAGGAGAACACGACGAAACATCTTCACGGACATATTTCCAGCTCCAGCAGCACCTGAGCATCACTGCAGGCGTTTATCACGACCTTCACGTTCTTCTAGGAGCGATAATCTGTTACTTGTAGCACGGTGAGAGGTCATTACTGGCTGGAAGCGTTATTCTTACACACTGTTTCTTTTGTAATCTGGTGTGCTGTGGGTGCTGGGGATCTGGAAGTCACTAAATTCATCATAACCGAGTGCAGAAAAGTAAACATAATGAAACAGCTGTGAGTCCAGTTGGAAGTGGGATTTACTTGTCCTGCAGATGTTCCTAAGATGACTTTAAATGTAACTATAGATGGATAAAAAACAATAACAGGTCATTCATTAATATAAAAGGATTATTTTCTTATAACAGGCCGAATTCACGTGTTTTATTCTTACATAATTCACTGTTACAATGTTGTAAGCAGGTCTTTTTTTTTTTTGGTCATTTTTTTAATTTAATTAAACTCACTTAGCAAGCTACGTATATCTTCACATCGACATACCAGAAATGCCCTGAGCTACAAAGCCACAATGTTTTAACTTTGGGGAGTTAAGGAAGTTTAGACAACTTTATATATATATATAAAAAAAAAGACAATAAAAAAACAATATGTCACTTGACGACTTGGGTTTTGATGCAATTTGAAACAATGGCCGTTACATGCGAGTGTAAAAGACAATACGATTATGTATATGCAGTGTTACATGTCCAGGAAGTGGTTGTGGTGTGAGCACTTTCTCCAATCCGAGCTGTGGATCTGTCCAGACCTACTCGTGGCCTCTCGGTTGCTTCACTGACTAATCCACTCTTCACCCAGTCACTGATTTTTGGTGAACGGTCTCCTCTAGGCAGAGTTGCGGTTGTCCTATGGTGGTAGGTATTAACCACTGCATACCAGGAACACCCCACAAGACCTGCTGTTTTGAAGATGCTCTGACCCAGTCGTCTAGCCGTTACAATTTTATAATATATCCCTAATATATCCCACCTCTTGACAGGCGCCACTGTAATGAGATAATCAATGTTAATCAATGGGGTGAATACGTATGCATGTCAATAATTATATGCTATTTTGTCTAGATTCATGATATATAATAATAATTAAGTCAATGTTAGTTCGTAGCACTATTCATTGTGGAAATGCTCAAGTGGTAGTGGTTGTGGTGAGGATGGTGGGGGGGTCGGGGGGTACTTGTGTAATCCACTGTACCTGTCCTTTAACCAAGCCGTGATCTACTTTGCCTTTGCTTTTTGCATTCTCTTTTCATGAATGTATAATTGTGCTAAAATTATTTTTTTTAAAAAACAAAGGCTACTTTTGTCCTATCATGATTCACTTAGAACTGACTTAACCACAGGAACACAATTCCGAGCTCAAAATCCCTGCATTTACACCCGAAGTCTAATTTGCCAGGAGAACTGAAAAGCAAGAGTTTATTAGAGGGAAAATGGAAAGAAAAAAAAAAAAAAAAAAACAGGGACAATGCTTTTGTTGCTCGGTTTCCTGAAGACACTTTACACGAGATGAATTACTCAGAAACAGAGCGTAAAAAGAAGCAATTAGCTTCTCCGACTGCAGCAGTAATTAAGAGGCAGAAAAAAACATGGCAGTGTATGGATTTTTCCAGAATCATAACTGTGCCATCATGGAGATAATGGTAATGAACGAGTCCTCCATGTGTGAAAAGCCGAGAATTAACCACCAACGAGACTCATCCACCAACGTGGGACACGTATCCCGATATTTCATCAACCCGGATATCGATCAGCTCCAGACGAGGAAATAGAATATGATGTAGGAAAACAATGATGACAAATAGAGCTGAATAGATATTTCTGACTGTTCTGAGCAAACTCGTCCCTCGGGCGTAACTCTGGACTTAATCACTTTTCAGAAGCTGCATGAGCGCTAATGTTGTTTTTTTGAGTTAAAAGATATGCTTTCAGATGTATTATATCTGTACACATTATGATTTCATGACCATGATTTAATATAATGGTGTTATTACGTTTTGGCCATAAGTAAACGTCAGTGCTTAGTATTAAAATAAAGACATAAGAACATGGTGTGCTGGATCAAGTGATCAAGTGCTGTTCTACAAGGTTCTAGGATGCTTCTCTTCTACCCGCCTAGGACGCTTTTACTGAAGAAACATCTGGCAATCTCAGAGGTCTGACCTACACAGAGGTGATTTGCGTAATCTGAACGAGGAGCTCAGAAAATTCGACTTGAATATTGGACGAGGAAACATCTGGACTATATCTCCAATCGATCAAGTCATCAAGTGGTAACATTAAACTAAGCTGCATAGGAAGTAAATCTATAGAACTGGTTATACAATACCTAAATTAGTATTCTTACTTTCACTAGTACATTTAAGTATGTTTCATTATATTATTCAGGTTTTGATGACTTAATATCACTAAGCTCAACATAACTATACATACAATATGTGATTATTCAGCATTTTGTAACAGTGAGAATTAAAGCACTCAATCTTAGGTCACTGGATGTGTTTCCTATTGAGTCCTATCCTTGCAAAAACAACAACAACAACAACAACAACAACAACAAAACAGGGTGATTAGCTTAGCACATGGTCTGCTTCCAGCTAAATTCCACAATACAGAACATACAGCGGCCCTTAATCTTTGATTCTGTAAAAGATAAATCCACTCTAAAAGGCAAATCAATAGCCTCTAAGAAAACCTTTATGCAGCAGAAAACAAGGCTATGGGATTCGCTTGGGGTTAAAGAGTGAATAAAAGAGTAATAAGACTGACCCTTAGAGCTTCGTATATATCATCTTGGCATTAAACCTTATTATGGGAACACAATGTTCAGATTTAAGCACAATCACAACGCATGATTCTTTAACGTCCCGAGTTGGGGCGCCATTATAGCTGCAAGCTTTTCCGTGAAAGCATACATTAATCCAAATGTTGATAGGGAGCTCAATAAAAAATGTACAAGCACAAATTGTCTGATTAATTCCTAAAGATCTGAGATCACACAGCCTAAGTTATAATTCTCCTCCAATTTCCTCGCCACTTTGAAGATGTACAGTCGTAATTATTAGCTGTTCATTATTACAGCCTCATATGCAATATGAATAAGTGCTATGATTTACGTAGAAATGAGCTACATTTAAATATTAAACATAGAACGGAGAGAATTTAAATTCACAGCATTTAGAAGACGCAGAAGTTCTTTCTAGTTTCATCATCCTACATGTCCTTTTGGAAGTTTAAATGGGTCAGGGTCTAAAAAACACCATTGAGCTAAAACCTTGATAAACAGGGTACATGTTAGCAAGTTAGAATAGGAAGATTTCGATTAATTGATTTCGAGTAAGCGCTTTAGCAAAGAGGTAGCTCAAGTTCAGCTTTGTACCAGGACAGAAATGAATCTCGATGTCTTCCTTCCTTAAGGGATAGTGGGTCAAGTCAAACTGGGCTAGCATCTCAAAGGTAGCACAGCACAGAGCAGAGTTTAATTAATACCTTCAGGTGAACTTTCAGAAAAAAAGGTACTAAACTGTACCATTATTTGTTTCTGGCATGGTACCATCATAAAGCATGGACTTTTTTTGCACTTCTAATATGTATCTTTTACCTATGATGGATAGAATATACTTATATTAGGGCAGTGGTGGCTCAGTGGTTAATGGACTAGACAAAATCAAGCGACTCTGACTGAGTAGGAGAGAGAGAGAGAGAGAGAGAGAGAGAGAGAGAGAGAGAGAGAGCAGTCAAAGCTTGAGGTAGCAGAAAATTCTTAATGTCCATTTGAGGTCATTTGTCCAAAAAATTGGGAATGCCTGCCTTAAAAGGTAATTATGGTCTATAGTACCTTAAATGTTTTTAAAGTATAAAGCACTATATCAGCAGTTCCAGGTGAAAGATAGACTATTAATGGTAGAAAAAAACTAAGGGCACAAGTAGTGTGACAAGAAAAAGAAGAGCATTTTCTGAGAGTGTAGGTGGAGGTCCATTTGTAGGTGAGCGTGAGTGTTTTCAATCTGATGTGGGATGCTATAGAAAGCCTGGAGAAAGTGATGTGGGAGACGTCGGCAAGATTGAAAACTAGTTGTGCAGCTGCATGACGGATCAGCGGCAAGAGTCCAATCTCGAGATTGCAAAGGACTGAACAAGTTCTGAACAAGGACTGAACAAGTAGCCTCCATAGAGAAAAATGGCCATCTTCTTTAAACAATACTCTCATCGTTAGAAAAACTTACAGCTGTTATGAGAAACAGAAGCAAATCATATCTAGACATTTATTGGCCCTTGTTCCTTGACATATGTGGGAGATGAGTCCTAATAACAGTCACATCTGAAAACATTTCAGCATGTTCCGATAAGCCTATAAGACACTAGAGGATCTTCATGTGCAACCCTGTCTCAATATTTCCTTACCTCACCTTGTTCTGTACTATTAGGTTCCTTATTGTTGTGTCCAAAACGTAGCGTGTCCTGTGTAACCCTTGCTCTATGTTTAAAAAATACTACGGATGAAAATGAGAAAGACATATCCAGATCTTCTCAATGATGTCAGTGAAACCTGCATTACCAGGCCAGGATAGTAATATGAGAAGAGAAGCATAGGTTGTTGTCCAGAAGTACAGGAAGGTTGTTTGTGTTGCCAGATGTGTTCTGCAGACAGATCACACGGATCTTTACATCTTCAGAGATACATGACATCTCAGTCTTGCTAGGATTTCGTTTCTGGTGATGAGCTGCCATCCGTGCTGAGTCACGAGCTGACACATTAGAGAGGAATAAGTTGAGTGTCGTCCGGATAGCAACGGCATATGAATCACGTAAGTATATTACCACACTGAGAAAGTGCTTATAGAGGGAGAAAAGAAGAGGATAAAGCACTCAGCCTTGAGGGGAATCAGTGGATTGTCTGCATGGATTAGATGTGGATACCTTTCTATGTCACCTGTTATGACTGTCTCTCCAGGAAGGAAGTGGATGTCACTATGCTGGGTTTTAACACAAGTTTGAACAGGAGACTCTTGTGAAAGTGTTGAAGGCTGTTGAGAGATCAAGAAGGATCAGAACTGGAGATAGTCTGGCTGATCCAGAAGCAGGTTTTCAGCCCAGTGTGATTAGGATTCACAAGGATTCTGAAGGTTGTTGGGAGGGTGGTGGTGGTGGTGGTGTGTGTGTGTGTGTGTGTGTGTGTTGGGGGGGGGGGGGGGGGGGGGTTGGGAGGGAGTGTGGAGTGGGCATGGTGGCTTAGTAGTTAGCATGTTTGCCTCAAACCTGCAGGGTTGGGGGTTGGGGGCTTGATTCCTGCCACCACCCTGTGTGTGCAGAGTTTACATGTTCTCCCTGTGTCTCAGGGGTTTCCTCCGGGTACTCCAGCTTACTCTCCCAGCGCAAAGACATGTGTCGTAGGCTGATTGGCATCTCTAAATTGTCTGTAGTGTGTGAATTTGTGTGTGATTGTGCCCTGCAATCACAAAAAAATAACAAAAAACAAACAAACAAAAAACAACCAACACAGTCAGGCATTGGTCAAATAAAACAGTCACAAGAGGAAATTAAAAATAATCATAGGAGGACTGAGGCTTCCTGTATAAAGGGCAGGCTAGTATGACAGCACCAGCTATACAAAAGGGAAAACAACCCCACCAATCAGAATCATACCCACAAAATTCACTGCAAATAAACACAGCAATAATAACGACCCTTAGTTAGGTAAAGCCTAAGTTGCAGCAAAGCACCCCCCCCAGTGCAGTAAAGACTGTTACAACAGTTGAATTCAATAAAACTGATCTTAGTGACAGTAGCAAACACAAATAAAGCAAAATAACAAAATAAAGCAGCCCAAAGCAGCCCAAAACCAATCAAGCAGAATAAAACAAAATAAAAGCAAAACAAAGCAAAGCAAAGCAGAACAAAATAAAGCAAAATAAAACCAAACAAAAGCAGCAACGTGGCTCTGCGAGTGAGGGGGAGGAGCTATACCGAAATGACCACATCTCACTCAGCCTGCCTTAACGCATGCAGAATCGAGGACCCGATGACATAATACTCACGATGGCACATACGAAAATCACGATAGCTTCTTTAATAGTTGTCACGGCAAGAGCTGGCGCTCCGACTGGCGCTACGTTAAACTGGAGCATTGTGAAAAGGACGGGATCCAGTTCTCATGTGAACTGCTAGAGGAAATTAGATCCAGAATCTATTCAATAGAAATACTTCACAGGGACTCACCCATACAAATCTATATGTACACCAAGGCCTCCATCACTGGGCCTTAGATTTAAGAACACTATGCTCCCTACTTCTTTTAGTGGAACTGACAGCACAGAAGCCACGTGTCCTTACCTGGAATTGACTTTTACCTGATACCTGCTGCTTAAAATCAGTCCTTCTACATTGTAAATATTACAACCAGTGTACACTGAATCAGTGGACACACACCTCCCCTCTCTCTGTAATACCCACGTGTCTTCCGGGTGATTTATATCTCTCAGAGGAGAAGAGCAGAGTGACTTTAAAGTCCACCTCCATATTTCTGGCCCTCCTTTACAGACTCTCTTTCTCTCCCCGACTCCTGCACTCTCAATCCTGAACTTTCCACAGTGACAAGCTCTCCATCAGACTTCAAGGAGAAGCACAAAACACGATTGTGAGATGAGTCGGGACACTCGAGGGTTCTTATCTCTGTAATACGGAGCTCGAGATTATAGACGAGAGAGAAAGAAGAAATGCTATCTGCATTTCTCGTTGCCTGGTGACGGATTTCATCCAGCTAATAATTTACTGGCCTTGTACAAGTCGAGCCTAATTTCATTGCCTGGAGAGGAAAGAAAACTATAGTGTTTCCATGAATAGTGCACTTCAAATGCTTTCACGCTTTCTTTCCCTCACTCTCTCCCCCTCTCTTTCTCTCACTCGGTCTCTCTGTCTTTCACTCATCCTGCATGCCTGTGTTTAACTCCAGCTCATCTTTAAAGTGGTGCATTACAACCAATTTTAATACACCAAATGTTCAATAAAAATCAAACTAACCCAAAATTTCCCATTAAAAGCATATCGGTCGTGTTTATTTAGAAATTTAGGACTAACCCAGACAGTTCCATTACCTGATGTGAGGGGGTGCCTAACGAACCAAAAAATGCAGCAAGTCAACCATTTATAGGAACATCATTTTGGCTATTCAGATTAACTCAATTCCCACCAAATGAATAAATAAACAAACACAATTCCCACAACGTGCTTCACAAGAGTCTGGATGAAACCAGCTCAGGAAAAACATTTACAAGTGGCTCGTGCCAGCACATAAAACAGCTCCATGAGATAGCGCCTGAGAGTTCATCACTAATTACAAGCTTTCAAAGATTCATGAGCTATTATAGAAAAGCCTTGCCGTCCTTCAGGGGTTTGAGGCTTTCTTTTTCTTTTCTTATTTTATTTATGCAGGGGGCTTGGTGGTCAGCATGTTTGCCTCGCACCTCCAGGGTTGTGGGTTCAAATACCGCCTCTGCTCTGTGTGTGCAGACTTTGCATGTTCTCCCGGTGCTTCAGGGGTTTCCTCTGGGTACTCCGGTTTCCTCCCGCAGTCCAAAGACATGCGTTGTAGGATCATTGGCACAACGATTATGAAATACAAATGTGCTGGAGTTGGCGCCATTAAGATATCAGTTCTGCTCAAGGTGTGAGGAATTAATAGAGCTAGCAAGATAAAGCTCTGTTCTCTAACTTTATCAGTCACCCAACCTTTGAGACCATTCTTTTTTTTTTTTTTTTTTTTTTAAGTTGAACAAATCACAACTTCCATAGTGCTATTAATTCATGAAGGCAAGTGCTAGTGTATAATTCATCCGAACAGAGCTGACTCTGGAAAGAGCTGGGTGCGGGGGAGGGGGGAGGGGGCGGGGGGCGGCGGCATGGGAGGGGTTGGAGCTGAGAGAAAAAAAAAAAAAGAATGGACAGGTGAAGGACAAGGAAGAGGACAGAGGGATGGAGTGTCAGAGATGAATGAGGCAGAGGAAAGGTGAGCAGGGAGGTGACAGAGAGCAGCAGAGGGATGGAAGAAGGATAGATGCAGGGGGTAAAAATATACAGTCGGAAAACAAGTCGAGATGGATGAGCGAATTGGGAAAGGAAACCAGATGGGACAGATTTGACCGAGCCAGACAGAGAGAGAGACTCAGGGATTGAGAGGATTGAGGGTTGTTAAGGAGCTGGAGTGAGCAATAGGTAGAATTGGCGATGAGGACAGGCTGAGAGGAAGCCAGGCTCTCTCGGGGAAGGTCTTTAAATTACGCTCCAATGTGGACAGCTCGTCAATTGTGGGTCCAGAGCTTGAGCTCCAGAGCCGTGCTGTGCTTGTTTCATTAGGACTCTCATGTCAACGCCTGCCCCCTAAATCTCAGCACCCTTTATTATTTATTTATTTGTACATTTGCTTATTTACGTAGTTACATCCTGTCTTGTGCTGCCCGCTGCAGGCCCCAAAAAATGTTCGGAAACCTCTAGCTCCGCCAATGAGGTAAAGCAAGAAGTCACACCCTAATGGGCATCATGCACTTCAAGAGTTTATATCATTTACATACACCAATACTCGTGTAGATGACGTATTAAGCCAGCTATGATATGTCAATCAGTTTGGTACAGTTTCAGGGTAAAAGAGTATAAAGTTTAAATTCCTCTTGATTTTGTTTTTGAAATTTTGGGTCTTTGCTCACAAACATTTGGACCTTCTCATCCTATTCAGAAGTACAATAAAATAACACATTTAATAATCTAATAAGTAATTAACGAGGTAGATAGCATGTAGAACGTGGAAGGCCAAAAGGGACAAATGGGGGTTGGGAAGAGTAATAGAGCATGGGTCAGTGTGATACCACTCTTTGAACTCTTCTTCCATTTAGAAGCAGCCTTTATTTGTCAAATATACATTACAGAATAGTGAATAATTTTTTCCCCCTGGATACCCCTGCTTGTTAGGAAGCTGGGGTTAGGCATAATATGGCACCCCTGGAACGTTGTAGGTTAAGAGGCTTTCTCAAGGGCCCAATGAGGGCAGCTTGGCAGTGCTGGGGCTTGAACCCCTGACCTTCTGATCAGTAACTCAGAGCCTTAACATTTTAGCTTTGTAATGTATCTGTGTGATATATTAAAGATCGTACAGAATGAAAGAATGAAGTCACAGGCACATGTTTTGTATTTATTTATTTATTTATTTGTCTATTTAATTAACATTTCATTTAATTAACTTCTCAGCTGTTTTCACAATCTTATGTCATTATGGATACATCAATATGTATCTATTGCTATTCAGAGTTATGCATGGAATTTGGATTTAATACCAATGTCACAAACACTGGTATTCAGACCTTTTCAAAACAGAAACAGTATATTCTGATGCAGTGTGTTCTGTCATGTCTAAATCTGGGAATTGTCCTACTTTCAGAGGTGAAAACAGCCTGCTGGGAAATGAAGGATGTCTTAGTTCAATGAGTTTTATTGTGTACGTCTCTCGCTCTCTCTCTCTCTCTCTCTGGCTCTCTCATTTAATTCATGTGTATTGACAAAGCATTCATTTGATTTAAGCTGGGAACGGAAAGTGGCGTAAAGAAAATCCTGCCATTATTTAAAATCAATAACAAACACTATGCCTTTTCCTGAACATTCAGCACCATCCATCAAATGCGGGTTATCCTATTTCAGACTGTGTATTGTATTTCCCGCAGAACGTACACTCTTTATTCTGTGCTATTGTACAAGGTGCATTTTTCCAAACACTTAATGAATTGATAGAATTCCCAGAACCTAGATTTTATTAGGCCAATATGAAATAATAGAAATCAGGACCTGCAAGTATATCTTTTCATTCAGCACAGTGAGTTTAATATATATATATATATATATATATATATATATATATATATATATATATACTATTAATAAAAATGAGTGAGCACTAAGTCTTCCATTGTCTGAAGCATCTGTTTACGGTATTGCACAGACAGATCGACCAATCCACCATTTAGATGGTGGCATTTCTTTTTTTAATTATTATGTATTAATTTTTTTAGAATTGTTTGTCATAATTTATGGGTTTGTGTTGGTTTGGTTTCTTTATTTTTCATATTCTTCAATTAATGCCATTAATAATATTATTAATAATAATAATAATAATAATAAAAGACTGGTTTTCACAAAATGTACTCAGTGGTTTTTGATAAAGACGTTTTAAATGCTTCAGATGAAACATCTTGATACTGATCTGCGTAGAGATATCAGCATTTCACAGCTCAGCATTCGACATGCGGAAACACGTACAGGTCATTAGCTAGCTGAGAACCTTAGACTAGCTAGCAATCTTTTGATATTTTACAGTAATGAAAGCTTTGTATTAAACGTAATATGGCAGTTTTATTTTCAGTAGCGTTCACCTAAGTTCTATACAGCCAATAAGTTATGTTCAGAATGATGTGCAAGGGGCATGGTTGCTAGAAACGGGTTTAAAGCTAAGAAATGAGCTAGCTAAAAAACCTAACAGGCTAATAGCATTTGGCTAGGTTAGCAAGCCGGCCAACTTTACTCCTCTTTATATTCTGTTGAAAATGGAGGTGGTGTTCACTGCAGTATAGCTCACTTGATAAGATAATTTTTGGATTAGCCATGCCTTACTTGAATATATATATATATATATATATATATATATATATATATATATATATATATATATATATTAATTCTCATTTTACTTTTACTCAAGTGTGTTTCATACTCTTTCCACCACTGCTGACATGCAAAGACATGAGTTTGATCATACAGACTGACAAAAGTGAAGTTAATAAATAAGGAACATTTATTGGTGGAAATCTGCATATATACAATGAGATTTGACCATTCAAAATTCTAATAAGTTCCTTTTTTCCCCCCAAATAACATGCAATCTGTTCTTTTTTTTTCATGTTCGTCATGTAAATAAATAAATTTTGTTTTAAAACACATGGACTGATTTGAAATGAGTCTCCGGCTCGGCTACCGCGTCACCGTCTGCATCGTTTTGGACGGATTTTGGACTGCAATTATCCTGGGAGACGAATCAGACAAGGATTTTTCTTTCCTTCTTTATTTGAATGAAAATATGTCTAAGCATTCAGTTAATTATTTTCCTGTTACAGCTCTATTATTATTATTATTATTATTATTTTCATTCCATATGCTCATTATTGTGAATTAATTATATTTTCAATTATATTCAGAACTCTTCCTGGTAGGCGAATCTTTTGACGTTTGACTTTTGACGTCCTTGACTGTGTAATGCTCTTACCAGATTTCAAAAGAAGGTTTTCAAACATCCTTACATAATAACTGGAAACTTTCTGTAAAAAAAAAAAAAAAAAAAAAATTGGGGAGGTCACAGCGACCCAGACAAGTGTGAGGTTTATAAATGATAAAACCTGTATTGTAAACCTATAAAACATAAACAGTACGTGTAAAATATATGAGCGTGAGAGACTAATATAAAACCTTAAAGAGTGTAATCCTATTTGCAATGAATCCTGACCTCAGACCTGAGCTGCACACGCTGAAAGAGACGTGACGTCTGGACGAAATCTCAGGCTGGGAGATACATCAGAAATATCATATCACAATATTTGAGGACATTTCCACGATACTCGATATGTATCATGATAACAAACTGTAACATGATTAAAATTTTTTTTTTTAAAAAACAGTAGTTTTCCATTCAAAATTAAACCTTAAACATAATTAGTTGATTGATACTTTTATTTAATGTGTACAAAATATTCAATTAAGACTTAAAAAAATCTTTAAAAAAATAAAAGTAGCAGGTTAAGATAGAGAGCAGTCAAAAACTTGATCAAATCTGCTCCCAGTGTATACACTGATATGAAAACTATATTAAAATAGTTATTGGCACCCTGTCCAGGGTGAACCCCGCCTTGTACCCGACGCTCCCTGGGATAGGCTCCAGGTTCCCCGTGACCCTGTATAGGATAAGCGGTATAGAAGATGGATGGATGGATGGATTAAAATATTTCTTGAGAAAGATCTTATGATACCTTTGATAGCTCTGAAAAATGTTTCCTGACATAACTGATGACAGTATCGATATTATATCATCATATTGATTAAAACAGTAAACAGTGATGTTACACTAAATAAAATGCATATAAAACTAATTTTATGTAAGAGATTAAACATACACTGTTGTGCTATTTCAGTGGTGTGATGAGGCGGAGTTACTGTTACCACCTTAAAGCACTTCTAGAAGTGTTTTATTCCTCTTGCACCACCAATTTTTTTTTTTTTTTTTTATGTATTAAAGAAAACATGTCATACATTTTATCCATTTACAGTTATATTTACTGTTGTGGAACGTCTGTGATCAAGTTAGCTCCGCTTCTCACTTATGTTATAGCAGCTTTAAACCGCCATTCACTCTCTTTTTTCTCTCTTGAAGTTAATCAGACAGCTTGTCACATTACCAAGAAACACCAAAGCGTAAACTCCTCTGTCCTGAAAATGTCACAAAACTTACAGTTCCAGCTTTACCTCGGACACTGGAGCCTCCGTCCATAGATGGTAAATAAAACATCTTCTTACAGAAAACCAACAAAAAAAACAAAACAATTATTTAAATCTGTTTATGTTGAGGGTCTGCTGCAGGGCCGCGGGAGTACCGGAAGGGAGCAGGCATTCGACCAGGCACTTTAGGCGATAACGTGTGGTGCACGGATAACAACCTGGTCCTCGATACCACCCAAAAGAAGGAGCTGATAATAGACTACAGGGAAAATAAAACAGATATGCAGCCCCTTTTCATCAGCGGGGAATGTGTGGAGAGGGTCCTAGGCATGCACGTAGAGGAGGACCTAACCCGTAGCACTAACACCACAGTACTGGTAAAGAATCCACAGCAGAGATTTTACTTCCTGAGGATCCTTAAAAAGAATGACCGTACCCAAAAAGTGCTTCTGTCCTTCTACTGCTGCTCCATAGAGACCATACTGACTTATTGTATCTATGTGTGGTTTTCCAGCTGGACAGAAACAGAGAGAAAAGCACTCGAGAGGGTCGTCTCCACCGCCCGGAAGATTATTGACTGTCCTCTCGTCTCCCTGGAAGATCTTTACAGTTCCCACTGCCTCAAAAACCTCAGAACATGCTAAAAGATCCATCCCACCCCGGACACTCCCTTTGAACTGCTGCCTTTGGACAGACATTTCAGGATGATGAAAACACGAACAAATAGATTAAAAAACAGTTTTTATACAAAAGCAATAGCGGCACTAAACACTACTTGATATTAGGAGATGTATCGTGCGATGAACTATTGTGTATGTGTGCTGTGATGTGTTTCCATTTCCTTTTAGAATCTTTCTTTTCTTTTTAATATATTTTTGGTACAACTTCTAGAGGCTCTTTTATAGTTATATATTTATACACATATAAAAAAGATTCTAGTGTATTATAGAACATGTGACTGACAAGTGGTTCTTGTAACCCAGGTGTGTCTTGTTAGATTGTTAAACAATAAATAGCTCTGAACATCTACTGTTGGTTTTGGCCTTCAGTTTCACCTGTGAAGACTGCATTTGCTGTTAACATGAAGATCAGGGAGCTCTCTATGGGAGAAATGCAAGCCATTTTGAAGCTGAGAAAAGAAGGAGAGGCATTGCACAAACAATGGGCATAGCCAATGTAACAATTTGGAATGTCCTGAAAAAGAAAGAAACCACTGGTGTACTGAGGAACAGACGCCGAACGGGTCGGCTGAGGAAAACAACAACAGTCGATGACAGAAACATTGTGATAGCTGTGAAGAAAACCCCAAAAACTACAGTCAGTGACATCACCAACAACCTCCACCAGGCAGGGGTGAAGGTATCACAAGAAGACTTTGAGAGAAGAAATATAGAGGCCATACCACACGATGCAAACCACTCATCAGCAGTAAGAATCGGAAAGCCAGATTGGAATTCGAAAAGAAATACAAAAAAAATGTTCTGGAACAAAGATGAACCTCAAAAGCCACAAAAGTTCTGGAAGTAAGATGAACCTCTACCAAAAAGATGGAAAGGCCAAAGTGTGGGGAAAGAAAGAATCTGCTCATGATCCAAAACATACAAGCTTATCTGTGAAACATGGTGGAGGTAGTGTCATGGCTTGGGGTGGGTTGCATGATTGCTTCTGGAACATTCTCTCTTATTGATGATGGAACTCATGATGAACTCAGAAGTTTATAGGAACATTTTGTTCCAGCAAGCCAGTCGAACCTCAGCTCAGGAAAAACTTTATTTTTGGTGAGTAGCATGATTGATGAGAGCTAGATTCAGAGCTAGCATGAAGCATGGTGGCATGAAGCCTGGCTGAGACACAGCACACCCCTATAGCTTCTCTCTCCAAGAAAATCAGCTATGATTCTGTCCTTGTTTTGGACACAGCATTTCTGTCTGATCGCTAACTCTGAGACGGAGAGATGATTTCTGTCCTTCAGCCTTCTTTATCCATTATCCTGAAGTTTGTGTACTGAAACAGGCCTTGGGTGGGAAAAGATGCTGCTTTGGATGCACTCCTGTGCAAACTCTTGTGTTTGCAATCCTGAGCCTGTTTAATTCTAAAGCATGCTTTGGGAGAAGAGACGCATGCGAACCTTGGGGACGGAAGCTGCTCGTGCTCTGAACACTAAATCTGCTTACCTTGCACTTGAGTAAAAATGGGGAAAACATGAAATGTTTACAACATATTACAACCAGATCTTGAGCTCCTTCTCCAGTCCCACACACCACATAGCTAGCGCAGCAAAAATTCCCAGATAAAAAAGAAAAAAGTCTCAAAATGATGCAACCAACACAATATCCAGCAGCCATGAGTACTGTTACACTAACACTACTACTAATTTCATTTTGCACACACTGAGATTAAGTTTGTACCATTCAGTAGGCAGAATCACAAGAGATTTCTTTAAGATTAAGTTTGATTATGCTGATTAAATATCTGCGTCTCAATAAAGGAGGAATTTTTATGTAAAGAGAAGTTTATTTAACATTTATTGTAGCAGACTCAGTGTCAGCACTTTGTCACACTCAAAGGTAAAGCTGTAACTTTAGGTTTTCCTAACGGCGTCTACACACTACGACTTTCATAGACGTCGGGTTGTGGTACCGTTCATATAACACAACTGTTTGTCTTGCCATGGAAGTTGTAGGGTTTTTAAACACGAACAATCGGCGACTAGGGTCAACACATTATAAAACATTTCACTATTGACGAACATTGGTGATCAGTGATTGGTCATTGGAAAAAAAAATGGTGATCAGTGATTGGCCATTGGGGACATTGTTGATCAGTGATTGGTCGTTGGGAACACTGGTGATCAGTGATTGGTAATTGGAAACAATGGTGATCAGTGATTGGCCATTGAGGACATTGGTGATCAGTGATTGGCTACTGGGGACATTGGTGATCAATGATTGGCCATTGGGGACATTGGTGATCAGTGATTAGCCATTGGGGACATTGGTGATCAGTGATTGGCCATTGGGGACATTGGTGATCAGTGATTGGCCATTAAGGGCATTGGTGATCAGTGATTGGCCATTGGGGACATTGGTGATCAGTGATTGGTCATTAAGGGCATTGGTGATCAGTGATTGGCCATTGGGGACATTGGTGATCAGTGATTGGTCATTGGGAACACTGGTGATCAGTGATTGGTAATTGGAAACAATGGTGTTCAGTGATTGGTAATAGGAAAAAAATGGTCAATGTTATAGATCTGACCAAGTACTGTGTCTGTATATTAACTGATCTACAATCAATACTGCTATAAAGTCATTTAAAGGTAGAGAAGGAAGATTTTATACTGTTCACAGTGTTAGTGGCCATATTGTTTTGACTTCTCTCTCTAAATGAGGAAGAAGCTGAAACTTGAAAAGACTACCCCAAGTTAACGAGTTGAAATCTCAAGCTGGAGGTGCTTTTGGTGTTGTTGTTTTTTTTTGTATAGTTGTAGGCAGGGAATTACAAGTTGCCATTGATTTTTAAAACATTTTTATTTATTGATCAATGGCTCTTACATTGATTTTTACATGGAATTGAACATGGATTGTTGATTTAGATTTTTAATTAAGAGTCACAGAAATGAGCTAAAAATGAGCTGACTTGTTACTCAATCTTGACTGAACAAAACTGAATAATCATCTGGTTCTTAACTACGGTAATTAATTAACAATAACTCCCAATTCATAATCTACAGACAGTACAGACTAAAACAAACAGCTATACATACTAGAGTTTTCTAATAAAATTGTATTAACACCCTTGTTTTGGTCTAATCAGACATTAAAACTTTTCTCGAGTGAAGAACATTTTTTTTTTTTTAACATCAGAGTAAAGTACAGTATTGTTGAAGAAAATCAATTAAATATAAAACAGAATGAAATCTACTTCTTCCATCATCAGAGGCTTGTCTGTCTGTCCAACAGCAACGTCTTCCATGAAGCTTTTTATCTGCTAAGCAACATAACAGGCAAACAATAGCTTAATGATTAGGATTACTGCTTCAAAACCTGGCACATGAATACAAAATATAATTATTGCAACGTGGTCACAGGTGTGTGTGTGTGTGTGTGTGTGTGTGTGTGTGTGTGTGTGTGTGTGTGTGTATCGAAGATTTTACAGTACAACAGCTTCAAACGTGCCTCATCTAATCAGATATTAAAATGGAAACTATTCATTTTTAGAATTTTTGTATTTCTATACAGTTACTGTACATGTGTAATGTAAATACTGGTAATAAAATTATTTATAATCACAGGTTATTGTTGTCCATTTCTCTTTATACATTGACTGGCTAAATAAAATCATCACACTGACCCTGAGCAGACCTAATAAAAACTCATGTCGACATTTACATTTTAGACAATAAGCTGTTGGAATAGCTAGACACGTGCTGATGAAGAGCTACTTGTTCATTGATGGTTAGTTCCTGGATAGTAACCTGTGAGATATGGAACAGTACTCTCATGTATTAGGTAACTGTGTATTATGTGCTGCGCTGCATAATGATCCCACTATGTATGAGTATATGGATGAGACAACAATAAAATCACTTGACATCATACTTACAAAGATGAAACTGTTTAAGGATCCTCCTTTCCCTGTAAAGAAACATAAGCATGAAGATCACGTAAGTAATACTTATACTTTTAAAAATTATACAGTACAGATATTACGATATACAGTATTACCTGTACACTAAGAAGCTCCATGGCGAAATGAATACAGTTGTATGTAAGAAGATCATATTGTGGATTTTTCCTCATTGCCTTTTTAACGTTCTGTCTAAATGATACAGGGATTCCACCATTCTTCCTATAAATTGCAAATTTAAATCCTCCAGAAAACCCATTCACATTCACTTTGCTTACAATCCCTGGACAAGAACTGGAAGATGGACTGATAGAAGAACTAGAAGAGTAGCTGGAAGAGCTGGTAGATGAGCTACACAGATTGCTTACAGTTCCAGAGGAACTTGATACAGAGCCACTTGATCGAGAATTTGATTCTAGTGGGGGGAAAGGAAAAACATTTCAGTATACTGTACTGGTTTCCTGTAATAAGGAAATAGAAAAATCCCAATAAATACAGTGCTTAGGATTAATTATACTATTACAGATAATGGCATCACTGTGATACAGAAACTGATATTTCTATTTGTTTAGTTATACTGTGAGTTTCTCTATGTTAATATACTGTACAATTATAAAAAAAAAAAAAAGTTTTACGTGTGAAATGAATTATCTCATCTTCATCACAGCACACTCCAGCATGAAAGATCGTTCTGTACCATGTTCCACATTCCACAGTAAAGAGGTCTCCAAGGTCTGAATTTCCATTGTATTCATCATCAAAGTGTTTGACAATACTGAAGCCCTTCGGATTATATCCGCATCCAATCATCCAGGTGTCCCATGATGATGCCTACACACACACAAAAAAAAACAACAAAACAAACAAAAACACCAGAAAAGACAAATAAAACACCATACATATAGTATGATATATTTATTTATTTATTTATTTATACACAACCCCAATTCCAATTCATTTGAAAATTCAATTCACCCTGTACTATATTGAAATCACATTATTAACACATTATTTGGTGTTTTACTTTATGAATTTAATTTATTTTGGAAAATATACACATTTCAAATCTGATGATTTAAATAAAAAAGTTGGGACAGTCGACTTTTTCTCACTGTACATCACATTTTCTTTTAATAACACTTATTAAGGGTTTGGACGCTGAGTGAAGACTCCATTTGGTTAAGTTTAGCAAGCAGAAATGCACGCCAATCATCCAGTATGCATTTCTTCAGCTGCACAACTGTACAGGGCCTTCGTTGCATTATTTTAGGCTTCATAATGCACCACACATTCTCAATTCGGAGACAGGTCAGTACTGCAGCAGGCAATGCTCGCACCCGCACTCTGCTTATGCAACTATGCGCTTGTAATCCGGGCAGAATGTGGTGTGGCGTTGTCCTGCTCTGGATGGCAGCATATGTTGCTCCAAAATGTGTACATATCTTTCTGCATTAATGCTGCCCTCACAGATGTGTGAGTTACCCATGCCATGGACACTGACACACCCCCATACCATGGGCACTGACACGCCCCCATACCATGACAGACGCTGGCTTTTGGACCTGACACTGATAACAGCTTGGACGGTCCTTTTCCTCTTTGGCCCGGAGAACACGACGGCTGTTTTGTCCAAAAACTATTTGAAATGTTCACTTGTCGGACCACAAAACACGATTCCACTGTGCTACTGTCCATCTCAGATGAGACCGAGCCCAGAGAAGTGGGTGGAGCTTCTGGACTGTGTTGATGTACGGCTTCTGCTTTGCATAGTAAAGCAGTGAATGGTGTTTTGATGAACAAATGTTTACCAAAGTATTCCCGAGCCCATGTCAGGATCTCCATTACAGGCTCATGACTGTTTTTAAGACAGTGACGTCTGAGGGATCGGAGATCATGCGCATTCAGAAGAGGTTTTCGGCCTCGCCCTTTACACAGAGACATTTGACCGGATTCCTTGAATGTTTTAATTATATTGTGCACTGTAGAAGGTGAAATGCCCAAAATCCTACCGATTTGTCTTTGGAAATTGTTGGCGGATCGGTGAGCCTCGACCCATCCTTGCTCCTGAAGGACTAGGCCTTTTTTGGAGGCTCCTTATATACTATGATTAGACGACTGCCTCACCTGTTTCACATCACCTTCTTATTTCAACTTCTCACACGCTATTATCCTAAATTGCCCCTGTCCCAACTTTTTCTTTGCATGCATCAATTTCTAAATAAACATTTATCTTCAAAAAACTATGCAGTTGATTAGCTAAAACGTCAAATACATACAAATTTCTCATTTATAAGTTGCTTTGGATAAAAGCATCTGCTAAATGAATAAATGTAAATGTAAATCCATTTCAAAATACATTTTCAAATCACTGCTCTTTGTTTTTATTAGCATTTCTCCATACTGTCCAAACTTTTTTCAGAATTGGGGTTGTGTGTGTGTGTATATATATATACACAACCCCAATTCCTGAAAAAGTTTTTCTTCCTACATTAGTATATAGACACTCACCATTATTAATGCTCAACACCGACACTGTAAAATATTTAAAAAATATTCTGTCAGTTACTGTTAAATACATGAAACGCTAACATCTCATTACAAAATATATTACAATACATAATAAAAACAGCCCAACAAATCCAAAACAATAATACTGTAATAAAACTATGCCTTAATTAAATAGGTTTAAAGTATACTTGATCAAATATACCTTTTGTTCTGTTGGTCGTCACTGCTGTTTCTGAGCAAAAGAGAAAGCAAGAAGCTTTTATAGCAGGAGGGCTCTGGTCACAAAACAAGTTCAAGTGGTTTTGTTGTCATTTCAACCATATACATTTGGTACAGTACACAGTGAAATGAAACAACGTTCCTGTAGGACCATTGTGCTACATAAAACAGAACATTAGACAACATGGAACTAAATAAGATCTACAAACATTCTACATAAAGTGCTCGTGCAGACGTGTGCTAAAAACACAGGACAGTACAATACCAAAATAGGAACAGTATTTTAAAAAAAGAAAAAAGTAGTCAAACTGGTTATACCGTACTTACAGATCCTGTGCACCAAATTAGCAGCTTGGTCCCACTTCCTGAGAAACATGTATTTCAAAGTTACCACTCCCTACGAACAACCTTAACACTGCCTACAAACGACCACAACCCAACCTTAACACTGCCTCACTGCCTCAGAATCTAGTCTTGCACTGCAAAAAATATCTTAGCAAGTGAAAATATCTTGAATATTGTCAAATGTAAATGGTCTGCACTTATATAGCGCTTTTATCCAAAGCGCTTTACACTGGTTCTCATTCACCCATTCACACACACCAATGGTAGCAGAGCTGCTATGCAAGGCGCTAACTTGCCATCGGGAGCAACTTGGGGTTCAATGTCTTGCCCAAGGACACTTCGGCACGTGGAGTCACGTGGGCCGCGAATCGAACCGCCAACCCTACGATTAGTGGACAACCCGCTCTACCACCTGATCCACAGCCGCCATATCTAGTATGCATCTAGTATTTTCTATAACAAGATTGCAACAAACCAAATATAAGATAACTAAAACCCATTATTAACATGTAATATGTCAGTAAACATTTATTTTAAGTAGTAAAGTGTTTCAGCTCACAACCTTCATGCCTAGAGCTCATAAATAGCATGTTTTAGTTAAAATGTGAGAAAAATTGTAAAGTTCTGCCAGAATAGTTTGTCTCCAAACAAAATGGAGGTGTAATTTTATTCAGATTTTTTTTTTTAACAGCTCTCATTCTTGCACAATCAAACCCCAGCTTTAGTTTGTTGGTTTTCATCTGACTTGTGGATAATGGCTTTGGTGAACTGTGCTGTAAAAAGCAAAAGCATTCATTCCCTCAGTGGATTCTGGATCTTCAGGCAGGCTTCCGCAGTGATCTGGCAGTCGTTTGAACACGCAGTGAAGGCTGCTGCTTTACTCTGACAAGGATGGTAATGCGGCGGGGATTTATTTATAACTGTGGGAGGATGAGGTAGAGATGGGTTTGAGGGGGAGAAGAGACACAGCCAAAGAGATTTACCAAAAGCGTTAGAAGAGCTTCAGGTCTAAACATGTCAGAAATGGCTGAGAGAACACCTCCACAGAGCTCGATGCCCACAACAAATATCTGATGGAAACAACTGACTGCCCGATGAGTCACTCATACACACTGATATAAGCTGGCTGGTTTTCCATGGGGTGGGCTGACAAAGCTGTCCAGGCTGCTGCAGTTGTTTTTGTTCTTGATGAAATTAGATTCGATTCTAATATTGACATGCTAGCAGATATCCAGCAGTTACTGTACTCAAGAGGTCATGTCCTTCATTAAGGTTGGAGCCTCTCAATCATTAAAGGTGAAACTACGTCCAAACAGGATCAAGTGGTTTTCTCATTGTCTCACCTTTTAGGGTCTATGGCTATGCTCACAATATAATCTTCATTGCAATTCCCTAATTTGATCTTAACAGTTCACATTCATAATCGCATCAGATCTATATCTGTATTTAACGAGAATGCAGTTTCTTGAGCCATTGTTTTGAACATCACTTGGCTTGGTAGCTTCATTTTAGTTTCGCTTGAATTGATTCGAGTAAATGACCAATTTCTCTATCCTTGCACTGAATATCTTTACTTCTGTTGCTATCCTCCATATTTGTCTTGCCATGCTGCCAACACTGGATAATGACAACAACAGTTATATGCATGCAAAACTGACCAACACTAATTGCCCAAAGCTTTACAGATTGAAGAGTCAATTTTTGGATGATCCTCCATCAAATGCATGCATCATACCACATTTAAATTTAAATTGCAAGCTTAGGGTCATACTCCAGTTTCGTACATGATTTTTCATGTGGAATGCAACAGAACTATGCCTGAAAGTGGGTGCAAACAGCTAAGAATACCGGGCCCTATGTCTTAGCCAAGCAGTGAACCATGTCCCTCTGGGCCAATCCCAGGATTAGAGACTTAGTGCTGCAGATTAGTGCTGCTCAGAAGAGATGTTAATGGCTATGGAGAGCATGTTCAAATCACTTCATTTCCATGACTGCTAAACATATCTTATGCCAAGCCAGATTATCATGAATTTATTACAAGGACGTAAAAATAATAAGAAGCCCCAAACCAGAAAGATTCTGGTACCATTGCACTGTCAAGGCTGTTGATCACAAATCACTTTCTGGCCACATTAGGATACCAAACCAATGATAAGATGCAGACATGACTAGACAGGACCAAAACAAACACACTTGGCCATAACAAACAAAAGCACGTGACGTGAACTCAAGACCAAAGAAGGATTTAAAAAATGTGATTTTTATGAAGACTGAAACCACCGTGATCCTGACCAGGAAAAAGCACTTACTGAAGATGAATGCATTAACAGAAATGCATTGTTAAAAGTGGTGTGCGTTTCATTTAGAGAAAATTAGCATTGGTGCATTTAACACACTTGTTGACCACTTGTGGGTCTCAGCGGCCCAATTTCATGGCTCATCCAGTGAGGCGTAATTACAGCTTGCACAAAGACTAAGCCTGGTTGTGAAATATAACCAGAGTGGCAAGTAATTAGAAACTTTAGCATAAATAACTCTGCAAATTGCTAGTCTGCCTTCCTTTTTAGACTTTGTGTTGTCTTGTCTAGTGGTAACCTGAAACTAGCCCCTTTCAGATCACCATGCCACATTTTTATTCTTCCATCTTCGCTTTGCAGTATTATAAGTCAGTACAAAAGCATAACCTGACCTATGATATCCACCTCTCGGAGTAATCAGAGGCATCCATTGAAAGATAAACGGAAAGAGGAAGCAAGAAAGACATGAAGGCTAACTGAAATACTGATAGAAAAAGATAAATGACAAATAAAAATGAATCCAGACAAACACCATTGGTGCTTGACTAGCTTGTAAATTGAAAAACTTTGTGAGTACAGTATGTACTGTACAGTATGTCACACAGCAGGAGACCCTTTTTTTTTTTGTACCACTTTTTTTGGCCATCAGCATGAATCTAAGTATCCATGGCAACCCGGAGGACAAATAATAGCGGATTGTCCGCCAGTACCAAGGCCTTAAATGTTGGCACTGATGTATTATTTCATCATTCTCTTCCCATATGGCTCTTGCAGATGGAGATAGCAAGCACTCAGTAGATTCAGCAACAATGTCTGTCTCTGAATGAAACTTATCAAGAATAATTCACCACAAGAAATTGGATGAAACAGCAGCCTATTGGCAGCAGCTTCAAGTAGGAGCCCGAGGTTATAATGACTGGGACTGCATCTCAAAGTCTTTCATGGATTTTTTTGGGAAAAAAAAAAAAAAAAAAGGTTTGAGTTTGGATTGATAAAAGAGGTGCTTGATGATGAATGAGGGGTAAAAAGGTTTCCCGTCATAAACCACACAATATGCCCTCCTGGATCAGTCTAAAATGATCCCCACAGTGTAAGTTTGGAAACACTGCTAATTCAGCCATGTTTGTTTTCTGCCACAGTAGCTCCAAACAGAGATCTCTCACTCTTTTTTTTTTTCTCTCTCTCTTGATTTTCTGCCCACTCAGTGGATGAGAGCCACTGACAGGCACAGGAGCAGATGGGGATTGACAGGCCTCCTAGGCAAAGAGCTAATTGAGGGAGACTGGGGAGAACTTTGCAACACCAGCCATAACAGTGGAGCCAATCAACACCAATGCACTACTTTCCCTCCCAAATTATGTTGGTGCTCAGCTAATTTCACCACTGTTTTGGATAATTTAGGAAGCTCTGGCCTCATAATCACATATCTAGACTTCATCTCCACACCATTGTTGCTGTCATCACCAACTGTCTGGTGTGAACATCCAAAGAATCGCTAATAAAATGCTATTCCCTGTGGTGGAATGAAAAGAAATGAAAAGCAGACAGCTGCTTGCTTGAATATGACTCAATATAAAAACAAATATCCCTCAACAGGCCAAGATTCCACAGTCACCTTGAATGGCGATAAAACTGGTCCAAAAAACAGTCCTCAAGAAGAATAACCTCTGGACCAGGTTATCCAAGCCTGGACAATGACCAAACCTCGGCAGATGACGTGCTGCATGATTCAACATCAATGTCAGTCTTGTGTTCATCTTGCAGATGGTTGGAGAAAGACACAGCATGGAACACCTGAGGATCCACGGTGGGTTTGAATGGCTGGAGCAGTCTGCGATGGGCAGTCAACAGATTGGGTTTCAGGCTGGAGACAAAAAAGACCATCAACCGCCAGACATGATTTATTCCTTGCTTATAGCAGACAGCGGTGTAGATGATAAACTGTCCAAAACAAGTGCAATACAAGTCAGCAAAAGCAGGCTAAGAGGTGAGACAGTGGCATACAAATAACTCTGCTCATTATCATGTTCAGTCTAAGAGTTATGATGCCCTGGAAGCTATTAAAGCCAAACAGTTTGTATGTGGCTCCATGTTTACACATTAACTAGTATGGACCTTGATTAAGCTGTCAACATGGTACAATGCACCGCATGCTGAGGGATCTGCACACCACCGATTGTATAGATTTCTAGAATATTCTGATTTCTCATGAGTCTCAGTGCTTCACAGCAACATTTATAGAGATAATAACCTCAGCAATGGAAACACTAGCAAACTCTCACCATTTACCTGAGCGCATGTGTGAATTGATGTCTGAAAAGAATGAAACAAAGGTCATGCTCCAGGAGGAGGAGGACGAGGAGGACGAGGAGGAGTGCAGATTACAACTTGATTCCCCCTGTTCGATTAGTTGCTAGGCAATCAAGAGCTGTGACCTTGAATATGGAGAGGCGGGATGCGACAGAAAGATAAAATTAGATGGATGGATGGATAGATGGAAGGATGGATGAATGGATATGTGGATGTTGAGAAAGGAATTAGGAAAACGTTCCAGACAGAACAGATTAGAACGAGAGTAAGCAAACAAAGCAAAGAAGCCAAGAGCTGGAGAAAGAACTCCTAAAACTTTTGCTGTCAAAATGAATCCGTGTTACTGTGGCAACTGGAGCATGGAGACCAAACTAATGAGACGGATACTGTGAGAATTGCCAGCCGGCACCAAGGCCTTAAATATGGCCTCTAAGGTGTAATTTCATCATTTCCCTTTCCTTCCTAGAGGACCTTCAGTTTCACCATTCCCCACCTGTGTCATTCTGACCTAATCACTCTCAATTTATTTGAATTTATTAAATTATTTGAACGCATTTATTTATAGGCATTCACCGGTAGATGAAGATTATATAGTAGAAAAGACAACATGCTAGTTTACTTCAAGGATATTTTCACACTTGTTATGATCACTTGAGTCTGCACAGGACTGATTCTGGGCACATTTAAGGGGCGAGACTCAAAATCGAGGATTTCCTTCTGAACCGTCAATCGATTCCACCGTTCCATGTCGCTTTTGTGCTTGCAGATCTAGGTTCATATGTTGGCTGTTTGTTTTTGTTTTTTTGGCACAAACACTCATGTGGTAAAGACCAGTGTGTTTTAGATGAATAGCATGTCATTGTACAGGAAGACCTGCAAACGAGGAGCCATTCTCATATAAGAAGTATTTTAGCCATGCAGGCCAGCAGGAAACACTCCATCTCCTCCACTGACTTTAATAACCTTTCGCCCGTCATCACTAAACTTGAAACAGAAAGTATGTGACAAGGTAAACCTGTTGTTACCCAGATGAGGATGGGTTTCTTTCTGAGACTGGTTCCTCTCAAGGTTTCTTCCTCTTAACATCTTAGCATCTTAACACCGGCTCGCTCAATAAGATGTAAAAAAATTGGTTGACGTGTACCCTAGCCCACCATTTTCAAGAGCACAGGGATTGGTTCACTTGACCACTTGAAAACAGCTTTCAGACCTCACCAATCACACTCAGCTCTTGGACCAAACAGTCCCAAGCATGGAAAAAACAAAGTGTTATAAATGTCTTTATTTAATTAGAACTTTCTGACAAAAAATATTATCTTTACATCTTTTGTACATCCCTAAAACAACAAAGGACTAGAAGTAAAAGCATGTGTTAGCAACAGGCCAGAGAGATAAGTGCTGAAAAGAACATGGATGGCTTTGATTGTGACTTCATCCAGTTTTATACTGTTTATAAAAGATTGTGTGATAATGTGTGTTCTCCATGTTAGATTATACGATGAAGATCCTCTAATGGTAGACCTGCGATTAAAGAAAATTGAAAAGAATTAAGAATAAAGAATGAAGAAAATCAGTCTTTAGTCCAATCGTATGTCATTAATCATAAATATATGGGTTTTCTCCAGGCTCTTTGGGTTCCTCCCACCACCCAAAACCATGTTTTTTGGTAGATGGGTGACTCTAGATTGCCCCTTGACCAGGATATCAAAAACTGTGCTAAGAACTGTCCAAAGAACCCTTGAAACTCCATGGCTGCTTTCTGGAAACAGTATACTTCCAGGTAAAGGTATTGGAAAAGTAAAATTGAGTTAATAATATTGGAGTTATATGATTGTCATAATGTTTAATTATGCTACATTCAACTGAGCATTACATCACACTAGCAGGGTGTCTAGCTAGCACATTGCCCAGCTACAGTTTTGTTTCCTATTTTAATTAGGCTTGCAGTATTAAAAGAAAAATAAATAAAAAAGGAACCAGAGATTATCTTGTACACAGAGAGACAAGAATGAGCTGGAAAGGTCATGTACCATAGGTATAAAACAGCACAGTGGGAGAATGACAGCGGAGAGCTGCACGGCTCTGGGGGAGGCAGAGGGTACGAACCAGGGAGGCCGTAAGTGGATCATTTGATTTAGGAAAGCCGCTGGGGCTCTTGGTAAAGGGGCTGTTTACTGCTCCACAGCCTTGCCACAGGAGCATTAACCAGCCTTGGCTCTGAAAAATAGGCCATCTGTAGAGTGCAACAGGCTCAAAGCAGCGACTCGAGCTAAAAATTCACATCACACAGTTTTTGTGGTTTTCTTTTATTTTGTATTTATGCTAAGAAGATGTATGGATCACATATGAGAATATTTAAAGATTTAGCTTGGTGATTTTTAATACTGATTCAACTAGGTTTGGGGAGTAACAGAATACACGTAACAGCACTGCGTTATCAGGATACAAAAAAACAGCAACAACTGGTAACTGTAATCTGTAAGTAATCAGATTACAGGTTCATTTTGCACAGTTCTGTTCTCTCTTGCCAGTCGTGGCTCACATGAGCAACCTCCTGGTGCATGCGCAAATACATTTTGAATAAAGTTAATTTTGTAGAAATGAACACAGATTGTTCTCTGAAAGGCTTTTGTTATGTGCTCATACGTACTCTTTTTCCCCCGAAAAAAAATGCGTCCAAATTTGAGAAAATGTCCTGGATTCGACTTTAGTTTCATTATGATGTGCTTATGGTCTAATACTGCATCATGTGTGTACATGTTTGCATCGCTTTAACCCTTCTCTGTAATTCCTGCCTTCTCGCGCACCGATTGGTCCATTATAAACGGTTTGCAGCAACTATTGGCCAAATTCCTGCCTCTCAACTTTAGTCTACTCTCAGCGAATGCATGAAGGTGAAGCTCTGATGTGCACGGCGTCAATCAATTGCTTAACAATAGCAGCGAATGACAACTGTCCTTAGTCGAAACAATGCCCATGCCCTTATAAGGTCATTTTTAATTTCATGTTATCACACTGCTTGGTATTACATCTCCATTCAAATGTGTGAACTGGAAACTGTTTTTAAGCTCTAAAATAAGCTCTAAAGAAAAGTCTTTTAGATCATAATGCTTTTCTCTTGAACTTATTTACATATGTGACCTTGAAGTAATCCAAAAGTAATCAGATTACATTACTTTCATGCTTGGATTACGTTACTGATAACCTTTTTTTTTTTTTTATGAAGTCATTTGTAACTGTAACAGAATACATTTTTAAAGTAACTCTCCCAACCCTGGGTCTGACTGCCTAAAGCTGAGCGAGTTTAATTTAAATTTGAGAATAAAATAATTGCACATTTCCACACAGGAGTGTTTCCTACTCAGTCAATGCCCCGTCTGAACCTAATGAAAACGTAAGAACCTGTTGGAGACAGTTAAACCTTTGAGGACATTATATATCTTTTAACAAGCTTGTCCATGCTAATTTGGAGTCACTCAGGCACCTGAGATTTGCACTGACAATAGAAATCAGGACAATTTACCACTCATGCCCATCACGCTGTCCTGCCACTGGGGAATGAGAGGTGCAGACATTACTTGCACGATGGTTTCACGAGCCTGACACCAGCTGTGATTTTGCTCCATATTCCTTAAATCTTGACAGGCCAAGGTGAAAGACAGGACACCACTGACCATGAAGTGGAATGCGAGAGGATTTTTTATGACCACAAAGCAACAGCTGGTCATGTTCGTGTCTGACACGGTCACTATCTTGAAACACACCTTACCCAAAATCAAACTACCACAGCGTAGAAGATGTCAGCTTTTTTTTAAGCATTCCAAACTAAAACTAGGCATATGTCTATGTACATTGGTCTATGTAGATTGAAGGTCTGTATATTTGAGATCTACGTATATTTGAGGTCTATGTATATTTGACGTCTATGTATATTTGAGGTCTATGTAGATTTGAGGTCTATGTATATTCGACGTCTATGCATATTTGATGTCTATGCATATTTGAGGTCTATGCATATTTGAGGTCTATGTATATTTGACATCTATGCATATTTGAGGTCTATGTATATTTGAGGTCTATGTATATTTGAGGTCTACGAATACTTGAGGTCTATACATATTTGAGGTCTATGCATATTTGAGGTATATGTATATTTGAGGTCTACGAATACTTGAGGTCTACGTATATTTGAGGTCTATGCATATTTGAGGTCTATGCATATTTGACGTCTATGCATATTTGATGTCTATGCATATTTGAGGTCTATGTATATTTGATGTCTATGCATATTTGATGTCTATGCATATTTGAGGTCTATGTATATTTGAGGTCTATGTGTATTTGAGGTCTATGTATATTTGAGGTCTATGCATATTTGAGGTCTATGTATATTTGAGGTCTACGAATACTTGAGGTCTACGTATATTTGAGGTCTACGAATACTTGAGGTCTGTGCATATTTGAGGTCTATGTATATTTGAGGTCTATGTATATTTGAGGTCTATGTATATTTGAGGTCTACGAATACTTGAGGTCTACGCATATTTGAGGTCTATGCATATTTGAGGTCTATGTATATTTGAGGTCTATGTATATTTGATGTCTATGCATATTTGACATCTATGTATATTTGAGGTCTACGAATACTTGAGGTCTATGCATATTTGAGGTCTATGTATATTTGAGGTCTATGTATATTTGAGGTCTACGAATACTTGAGGTCTACGTATATTTGAGGTCTACGAATACTTGAGGTCTACGCATATTTGAGGTCTATGCATATTTGAGGTCTATGTATATTTGAGGTCTATGTATATTTGAGGTCTATGTATATTTGAGGTCTACGAATACTTGAGGTCTACGCATATTTGAGGTCTATGCATATTTGAGGTCTATGTATATTTGAGGTCTATGTATATTTGATGTCTATGCATATTTGACATCTATGTATATTTGAGGTCTACGAATACTTGAGGTCTATGCATATTTGAGGTCTATGTATATTTGCGGTCTATGTATATTTGAGGTCTACGAATACTTGAGGTCTACGTATATTTGAGGTCTACGAATACTTGAGGTCTACGCATATTTGAGGTCTATGCATATTTGAGGTCTATGTATATTTGAGGTCTATGTATATTTGATGTCTATGCATATTTGACATCTATGTATATTTGAGGTCTACGAATACTTGAGGTCTGTGCATATTTGCGGTCTATGTATATTTGAGGTCTACGAATACTTGAGGTCTATGTATATTTGAGGTCTACGAATACTTGAGGTCTATACATATTTGAGGTCTATGCATATTTGAGGTCTATGTATATTTGAGGCCATCACAGTGAGCCAACTCTGATATCATAATGAATTTCTGATGGATTTCCAAATAGTGTCACACACTCCATAGTGTAACATACAACAGCGTTAGACTTCTTCTATGTCCCTATAGCCACCGTTGACCCAGTCATATTTTATGTACACTGTTTTATGACTCTAATGCCATTTAGAGTGAATGTGTTTGCCTTGATGTTGCTAGTGCATTCCAGATAGCTGTGATATTTTTATTTTTTCAATACAGTCAGAGTTTGTGATTCTTTAAATTTTTTAAAAGACATATAATTGAAAACTGGGGCAGCACAGTGCTGTAGCAGGCAGATGCACAACTTCTTGGTTTGATCCTCAGCTTGTCTCCCTGTGTGGGCTAAGATAGATTACCCTTAGTGGTGAATAAGTCACATTCAGGGTGTGTTCCCTACAATATCAATGAGGTATTTTTTACATGAATGTCAGCACCCTATAAATCCCAGCCACAGTAATGGCCACTCTTTATCGTTATTACATTTTTTCCTGTTACAGCCAAACAGTTGTTTCACACTTTAGTTAGAAAAATATACTTTTTTTGATATTATGATTAAATTACATCCTTTCTTTCAATCATCTTTGCACTTCTCATGGTTATAAGAACTCCAACCTGGCCAATTTATGAATCTAGACCTGTTTGACATTCGTGGAAAAAAAAAAAAATATATCTGATTTACATGCTTAATTTATTTCTCTCTCTGAGAACATATTGTCTACTTTAGATTTTTTGTCTACATTCCATTTCGGCTTTTCTCTGTTGTGTCTAAAAAAATGACAATTAAGGGTTCTTTCCATCATAAAAGGGTTAAATGGTAAATGATGCACTTATATAGTGCTTTTATCCAAAGCGCTTTACACTGTGTCTCATTCACACACACACACACACACTCACACACCAATGGTAGGAGAGCTGCCATGCAAGGCGCTAACTTGCCATCGGGAGCAACTTGAGGTTCAGTGTCTTACCCAAGGACACTTCGGCATGTGGAGTCACGTGGGCCGCGAATCGAACCGCCAAACCTACGATTAGTGGACAACCCGCTCTACCACCTGATCCACAGCCGCCCCGAAAGCTGGTTCTACTTCCCCTTTCTAATGGGGAAACATTTTGCTATAGGTTTCTACATACAGTGTTTATGTAAAAGGGTTCCCTTAATATACAACCGAAGAACCCTTAAAACCATTAAAAAAGTGTACAGTGGTAAATAAATAAATAAATAAATAAATAGTAGGTGTAGCTATTCTGATGTGCGTTTTCCTTGTGTTGTTCCACACTCTTGCTCTTCCAAGTGTTCCCATGAATAAAAAATAATTCCACACATGAATACTACTACTACAACAACTACTACTACTACTACTACCAATAATAATAATAAGAAGAGGAAGAAGAAGAAGAAGAGGAAGAAGAAGTTACAGATTAGTGATGAGAGCAGGACAATAAGAGGAATTTACTGAGATGCCTGGACACTCATTCGAGAAAGAGAAAACGACCTTGATGACTCAAACAGATGTCTTTCTGAAAGAGGTTAAGAGAGAAAAAACTAACGCGTGCTCACTCTAGATCTCTATATCACAGCTGGATAACATCTGATCGATTTCTGATCATTATCTGAGTGGAGGAGCTGTGAAAGGTACACGAAAAAAATCATCCAGCTAGCCAGTCAGGAAAAAAAAAAAAAAAAAATAGTTTCGATCATTTTTCAATTATGAATCCAAGAGAATATGCAAGATACTTTTATTTATTTATTTATTTATTCATTTTGCGTACCTGGGTAGAACACTAGCATAGAATTAGCAGACTCAAAAATGTGCCTAACAGAATGTGGATAATGACATGCGGACGTGAATGACTTGGTAATTATTTACTTTTTTTATAATTGTAATTTTTTTTTTCACTCTATAATATAGGTAGCAGGGTTTCACTTTCAAAGTGACTCCTTCGTTATCACAGTAAATATCACAGTATAAATAAAAAGAACGAGAGAACTTTTCTCCTTCCTACGGTATGATCTTCAGGAATTCCAAATGACACAACTTCCTGTTGACTTGTTTGAAGATTTCACGAGGGTGAATTTGTTCAGGTGACAGGGTTGAGTGAAACTAAAACGTCCATTTTTCATAAACTATAACGGATGATACATGGAAAAGGATCTTTCAAGCACGAGATATTAAATGGATTCAAACATTAATGAAAAATATTTTAATAATTTAAAAAATATATATTAATGATTATATTTGAAGGTAAAGTGCAGTTAAAGTGTTTTTCATGATGAAAAAGTAGGCAGGGATGGGCAAAATGCTGTTTTTTAAATATTGTCGATTTTTATTAATGCTTTATTTAATGAGTTATTTGAAAGAATGGATATAGATTGTCGTGAAGGACACTTTCTCCGTGTTGAAAATGTCTTTTACTTTGACTTTCTATCTACAGTGTTTACAAACCCAATGTCGAGACATCATGGCTTATTTAAGAAATGACCCAATGACCCAAGAAGCTTCCTCTCTTTTATCTGTCAACTCAAAGCTGCTGTAAGTCCAAAATAAAGTTCTCAGGCTCATGACACGAGTGTTATTTTTACCATGGTACACAGAGTGTCACATCTTGCACCTACTCTGTCACCTCAGCGGCCATCTCAGCCGCATGTGATTAAAAAAAAATAAATAAATAAATTCTGCAGCATCAGGAGACAGAGGATGAGAACAGAATAAAGAAGGAAAGAACATCATGTAGACAAGAAAAGCAGAAGCGTGAGGGGAAGTAATACAGAACGTCTGCAAGAAAGAACAATTGGGAGGAAAAAAAAGTGGAGAAAGAATGAACCAAGGTTCTAGGAAACAGTGCGTAAAACAATGAAAATGTTTGTACGGAATCACGATTGTCACAAAGCAACATTTAAATAAATAAAGGTAGAAAGATGGAATAAAATCGCTCATATAAATAGCTTAAAGCTGTTAAAAGTTGATTTAACAATTAAACACGTGAAAATTTATAAGAATTGTTACAAATCAAGTTGCATGAAAAGAAAGAAACCCTTCATACAGACTTTCCTGAACTGAACTAACCTTTCCCTTTGACGTGTATTTCACGATGAAGTATAGTTCTAGATTACTAAAAAAGAGAAAATCACACTTAAAGATCTCATTCCAATTCCACTGAAACACACAAAGCCTACCTCTCCATCCATCATCCATTCATCCATCCATCCATTCATTCATCCATTCATCCATCCATTCGTCCATCCATTCATCCTTCCATCCATACATCCATCCATCCATTCATTCATCCATTCGTCCATCCATTCGTCCATCCATCCGTTCATCCATCCACTCATCCATCCATCCATACATTCATCCAGCCATCCATCCATCCATTCATCCATCTATCCATCCATTCATCCATAAATCCATCCATCCATCCATCCATACATTCATCCATCCATCCATCCATCCATTCATCCATCTATCCATCCATCCATCCATTCATCCATTCATCCATACATCCATCCATCCACTCATCCATCCATCCATCCATTCATCCATCCATCCATTCATCCATCCATTCATCCATCCATTTTCTGTACCATTTATCCTATACAGGGTGGCGGGGATCCTGGAGCCATCCCATGGGACTAGGATGCAGGGCACACCCTGGGTGGGGTGCCAACCCATCGAAGGGCACAATTGCACACATTCTATACACACAGTACAGACAATTAGTAAATGCCAATCAGCCTACAATTCAAACCACCGAAACACAGGGAGAACATGCACGCTCCATGTACACGGGGCAGAGGTGGGAATCGAATTGTCTCATTTCATACAACACACCTGATTACGTTACATCATCCCTTTTACATCACATGATTATGATGTGAGTCACATTTATTTCAAAAGAGCACTTGTCAGGGTGTGGCTTAATATTCTAATGAGCACACGAGATTGACAGACTACTGTCCAGGACTAATCCACCACTCAAGCAGAAGTAAACACAATGGCACAATCAGGATTGTTCAACTCTTTATGTACCAAATCTACTCGATTATAAAATTAGCACAGTATCTACACTTGCTAGGTTAGCTTTCGATGACTAGTTTGCTCAGACTTGAGGAGAGTTCTGTGGGAAGGACAACTGATATCAGCCTTGTGAATGTTGAAGGTAAAGGTTGCATAACACTCACACAGGACTGCTACTTTACAATAAAAAAAAAAAAAAAAAAAAAATCTGGCAAAGAACATGTCGACGTTTGCACCTTGCATTGCATATTGAATCCACAAGACAAACATTATCCTACTTAGACAGCATCAGCAATCATATGTTCTCTGGAGCTTTAAAAGAGAAAGAAAGTGCCAAGGGAGAGATATAGAGCATAAAATATAGACCGCCAAGGACATTTTCTGAATGGTGAAAAGGAAAATCAAGAGATGAATAGACTACAAAGGAAGTAAGACTGAGTTAATACAAACACGAAACGTGAAAATGAATGGATCCTGAGAGAATTAGAGAGAGGAGGTGATGGAGAGGGAGTAATGGAGGGAGGGAGTACACACTGAAGAGTAGATAATAGAGAGGTCACTTGTTAAGGGAGGCTGAATTCATTATGCAAGTCTTTTATATACCCAGTGAACTCCAACCAGCAACTCCAGTAGGCATATACATTCAAATCGTCACAATTACTCAACCTTTTAGCATGCTTTAGGGAATACGATTGCATTTTAAGAAATTGTATGTGCAGCTTTACTCACCAGGGTGAATTTCAAGGCGACGCAGGCATCTCATTCAGGATTTAGCTCCATCATGTGACATTTGTTCACTCAGAATTGCCTGCTAGCCTCTTAGGTAAGGTTAGAAACAGCTTTGAGGAAGTGTACACAATGAAAAAGTGTACATATTGATGAATAATAGGGTTGTAAAGCAATACCGGTATCGTATCTGGATTTGGATTTCAACCTGAAGTGGGCGTGGCTTAAACCAGTATGGTGTGTGCATTTCGGTCAGTTCCTCAACCTCAGCTACATCATTCCAGTTCATACTTGTTCTCAAATGGAGATGAACACTGGACTGTGTTCATTCAGTGATTATTTTCGTTTACACCTTTTCTAGTGCGTTTTGTTGGTTCTATTGCTATAACAAACACCCTGATGATAACCACCATGGCCCTGATCAGGCAGTCACTAAAGCTGGTATGAATGAATTCTTCCTTTTTGTATCTGTATTTGTAACTATTTAGAACACACTCTCTGTTTATTCTGAATCCTGCATTCACATTCATTTACATCTCTAATATATGGTCATACAGTATATTATCTAACTTAATATCAGAGCTTTTTCTCAAGCATCGCACTCCTTCATCTAAAAAAAAAATACCCTCCCAATTTTGAAGGGCCAGACTCTCGTTATCTCAATACTGGACTACTGCAAGTCTCTACTCTCGGGTCTCCCAGCCAGCTCCATCAAACCCCTTCAGATGATTCAGAATGCAGCAGCACGCCTCGTCTTCAACCAGCCCAAGAGAACCCACGTCACACCCCTCTTCATCTCCCTCCACTGGCTTCCTGTAGCCGCTCGTATCAAATTCAAGGCCTTGATGCTCACGTACAAGACCTTGTCTGGAACAGCACCCCCTTACCTCAACTCTCTCCTGAAGGCTTATGTTCCCTCACGCACTCTGCGTGATCAATCAACGACCGACGCTTAGTAGTACCTACTCAGCGTGGCTCAAGGTCCCTTTGAAGAACATTCACTGTTCCTCAGTGGTGGAATGAACTTCCAACCTCAATCCGGACCACAGAATCTCTCACCATCTTCAAAAAAACAGACCCACCTCTTCCGTGAACACCTAACTAACCCCTAAAATTACCAAATGTATTTGTTAGGGGAAGCAAGATAGTCACAAGACAACAGTGTGCAGTTTCGTTTTAACATTGAAGTTTAACTGAACAGTGTGGAAGCAACAAAGTGACGTTAACAGCCTTTCAACTGTTAACAAACGTAACGTAAGCATTATGAATTCATAGCATTGAAATATGAAACTTTGTAAACCGATATCTGTTCTTATTGGTTTGGAATCGCTGAAATTGACAACAGTTTCATGTCCCATTTTAAATTCGCACGAACGTACAGCACTATGTGATGCATTTACAGCATCCTTAGTAACTGCCTGGTCAGGGTCACACATAGTTAAATTAGACTACTAGTTACTCATTAGAATATTAGGCCACGCCCCGATAGGCTACTTTGTTTATATTGTAGAGACCTGCAGTGATTTCAGTCCTTCTGCACGTATGACCTCACAGACACCGATGAGTGGATAATTTCGCAGTGATTGACAGGGGAGACCGAGTCATACCCTCCCTCTCACCCAGAGGCTTTTTTTCTTTTTTCTCTTAAACTCCTGGACGATAGGGAAAACTCTTTCTGTTGAGCTCATCTAGGAATGCTTGTATTCTGTACACTCCGGGCACTGGTGGTTAGTGGAACAGCGGGGTGTGGGCGGGATCTGTATGATGTTTGACACTACAGGATGTAGGGCATTGTTGTTGTTTTTTTATGCTTCTGTAGTTCTTTTGCGAGAACTAACTTACAGTAGTGTCAGTGCGGAAAGAGATGTTTTGGGGAATAGAAACAGCTAAATGGGCTATACAATATCACAGGAAGGTACACACAAATAAAAAATGGTGCAAGCAGGATTAAACACATGTCTAGTTGGAACAATTAATAACTTGAGTGATGTAGCTGAGGTAGAGGAACTGTCAGAGCCAGAATTCATACAGCGCTGGTGTTTTTACACCTGTTTTTTTTCCCCCCCTAGTGTTTTGGGCTTAAATCCAAATAGAGAAACTAATATTTGGATCAGTAACCAGATAGTGTCAGTGTATTATCCCAGCCAGAGAAAACACTGACCTGAGTTGAATTCAGGAATGATGTAATGTGATGAGTTCATCGTGATAGACGTCTCTGATGTTTGCCAGTCTTTCACAGTCTCTTGAAAGAGGTCTGTGAGCGAGTGCTGAAATGAACAAAAGGTCAAGCATGAATTAGCAGCTGATTCTCTGCTGAATTTGTTCTAATGAGAGGAAAGAGATTTTTTTTTTTTTTTTTTTTTTAATCCAGCTGCCAAGGACACTTATCATTCCCTGTTGGTTCAACCACAGATTTGTCAAAGGCTTTCAAATAACCCATCCATGTTTAATTCAATTAAGGAGCACTTCAGGCAAACTGGACTGTTGGAACAGACATCCTGAGAGAACAGCACTTGGACAGGCTCAAAGACACACCGCACACAATGTGGAGCATTAGCCTTTGATTAGTTTGTAGTAGAAGCTCCTCACCAGCAGTGTTTTCCATTAAGTCCATGTGCTGAAGATCGGGTGAGAGTGCTAGCAAGACTAGGTTATATATCTGTAGTGTGCTTGTTGGAGCTCGTGGCCTAGTACAAGCGTCCTATAACACACACTCTCATTTTTATTCACATTTTATTCTGGGCTTGCAAATGAATTACGTGATTATGTAAATAATGTGTATTTCAATATATAATGTAGTGAAATGAATTCTGGGAAACCCACAGAACATCATGTGAATACTCCGTGATAGAGTATCGGGAGAATGAATGAATCGTGTGAACAAATCACACGTGGAAACAAATGAATCATGTGACAAAGAAATCACATAAAGAGTAATGAATCATTTTTAAAAAAAATGTGAGAAAAAAAAAATCGTGGAAATAAAGGAAGAAAAATAAAGGAAAGAAAGGAAAAAATAAATATTTTTTACAAAACATACGAAAACAGATGAGTCACGTGTAAATAAATGAATCGTGTGAATGAATCACATTTAAAAAAAATCAATGAATCATGCCAGAAATCACATGCGATCATAAATGAATCCTGTTGAAAAATCAAAAAGGAAATGAAATAAATGATGTCAATGTGAAAAGGTTTTGAAAAAAGAATCACATGGAAATTAATGTGAAAAACAAATGAATCGTGTGAAAGAAACACACGAGAAAATACAGTAAAGAAAACATGAAAATGAATGAATTATGTAAAAAAAAAATCTGAAAAAAAAGGACATTTTTAGGTGAGAGTCACTTGAAACAATCACGAGTAAATACAGCAAATGAATCATGTACCGGGCGCATGGTAGCTTAGTGGTTAGCACGTTCGAATCCCACCGTGGCCCTGTGTGTGCGGAGTTTGCATGTTCTCCCCGTGCTGTGGGGGTTTCCTCCGGGTACTCCGGTTTCCTCCCCCAGTCCAAAGACACGCATGTCTTTGTCCGTAGTGTATGAACGGGTGTGTGAGTGTGTATGTGATTGTGCCCTGTGATGGATTGGCACCCTGTCCAGGGTGTACCCCGCTTTGTGCCCCATGCTCCCTGGGATAGGCTCCAGGTTCCCCGCGACCCTGAAAAGGATAAAGCGGTATAGAAGATGGATGGATGGATGGATGGATGAATCATGTACCAAAAATCAAAAGTGAAAACAAATGAATCATGTAAAAAAAAACAAAAAACAAACATATCATGTGGAAAAATAATGTGAAAACAAATGAATTGTGAAAAAAAAGAAATGCAAATAAATCATGAAAATATAAACATATGTAGTAAAAAAAAAGGTGAAACATAACATGAAATGTCTAAAAACTTTAAAAAAAAGGAAACATGAATTTCATGTGCATTGTCTGATTATATTCGTGTGTCTTTTGTAAAGCTAAAGAGCAAAAGCTGTGTGATAAGCCATCTCAGTGTTTAAATTCTGCACTCAGGGCTGCTTCCTATTGTTGCGAAATGAAAATTAGAGAGCCTAAACAAGCCGTAGATACAAAACCGAAGCTTTTAGTGTGTCTCTGCTGGATATTCGGAGCTGCTGTGTGGGTGGAATTGAGTACATGAGGTCAGGCCTCGAGCAGCTCTGTCCATACGTGAGCCTGCTCGTGGGTGGACACAGAAACACAAGCAAAAAGGTGAAAGAAAGTTATGTCACTCGTATCAGTGTTGCCTTTCCTTCACCAGCACTAACTCACTCCATGGGGGAGTCTGCGCTGCCCCGGTGTCCCTCTCTGGCCACGACTTTATGATAATTCTAATATATTATGATGCAGCACACAGGCATTAAATCATGTGATTGGCACTAAATCACACAGTTATTCTCCGCAGTCCTCACGACGCTCCTGAACTCGCTCTCCAGCCCTTCTCATGTTTCCTGCGCATTTGTTCCTTGCTGATTTGCATTTCGCTTTGTGTCGTCTCCAATACAGAAGACAGGGGAAGGGGTGAAGAGCTATTTCAGCGCCAATATTTCAGTAATACAATACAAGCCGTACAGGAGTACCGTTATAATGAAATCTTTCCTCGCCCTCTCTTTTCGAAGACACGAAATAAATTTTTCATAGCACAACCCAGAGACCCAGATGTGTCCCCGAATTCTTCAGTCGAGATAAAAATAGACATCTTATACAGTATCTGTCCAAACATTCCTTTATCCTGAGATGTGAACAGACCCAGCTTGAGCTCTGACCTTAGGTTCAAACAATCTATCTTAAAACTTTTACTCATAATTTACATTTAATCCCAATTTTTTTTTTTTTCCCCAGAGATGACATATATGAATTTGTATGGTATTTGTAAGGATTTTAAACAATCAATGTCAATTATGTAAAAAGAAAAATATATTGAAAAGTCCATGAAAAAAAAAAGGGTTTTATGTCTGGCCACAAATGTGACTTGTAGGAGAACACACGCAGGGAGTCTAGGTCTACGGTGTTCATGCATTTACAATCTGACAAACCTCCAGCGATTAGTTTAAAGACTGGGTTAAATAGTTGAAATGAGTGTTTTAGTCCATTACCTAAGAAGTAAACATTGTCTCCGTTGGCTCCGTTTCAAAGGGGACAAAATAGCATCCCTATGCAGCAGTACGGCACAAACAATCAAATAGAATGATGACAAAATGACGTGAATTATAGGAAATTGGAAGGTGATTATTACAAACTTTATTATAAACTGAAATAAATTATTTTGATCAATTTGACAACCATTACAATTCATAATTCATTAATGAATGACAAATGACAGTGGATTAGTGCCTCTTATAATTGGGGCCCTTGCACATAGGTACATTTGCCTCGTATCTCGAGGGTTGGGGGTTCGAATCCCACCTCCGCCCTGCTTCCTCTGAGCTTGCGTGTTCTCCCCGTGCTTCAGAGGGTTCCTCTGGGTACTCCAGTTTCCTCCTCCTGTCCAAGGACATGCGTTGTAGGCTGATTCACATTTCCAAATTGTCTGTAGTGTGTGAATGGGGGTGTGTGTGTGTGTGTGTGTTATTGTTCCCTGCTATAGGCTGGCCCCCCGTCCATGGTGTGCCCCACCTTTTGCCCTCAAATCCCCTGAGACAGGCTCCAGGCTCCCCGCGACCCTGTGTAGGATAAGCGGTACAGAAAATGGATGGATGGATGGATGGATGACACATCATGCTTTTTAACCGTTTATATTTACATACATGAAACAAGTTAGTTCCATTTTCTATTCATTTATTTATTTATTTATATCTTGTTTATTAGGCTAAGATTATGTGGTGATTCCTCCCTTTGAATGAGCTGTCACTATATGAAAAAAAAAAATAATAATAAAAAAATATTCGAAAGTGTACATTAAAATAAACCTGCATTTAAAATAAGGGTTAGTTATTTTCTTAATGTTAGTGATGCTGTATTAAGGCTTAACGTTTACAGTTTGTTCATATTAACTGTTGCGTCAAATGTACGTTAATGCAAATTGAATATAAAGTGCTAGTAAAATAAAGATCCTGCTTTACGCAGTACAATACTTAGATTTATCATGGCTAAAAAGCGAATCAGCGATGAACAAATTAAGCCTGAAACTCCAAGGAAACATGATTAGTTCCACTTCTTTGCACTTATAACTTAATATTAGGTAAATCAATTCACATTGTTTTCTGTGTAGTTAATGGAAAATACTCCTTCGGGTTTGGGGAAAGTAAAAGAGCATAACATGTTAACAGATTAACAGATGTTAAAAGAGTCTGAAAGTGTGTGCCATTTGCTTGATCGAAAATGCCAAGTAGACGCCTGAGAAGCTTAAAACAATAGTACATGCCACAGATGCCCCAAAGCTGAACCCCGGCCGAGGCCGTGTCAAACATGACTCCTTGATTTTACACTATACACGCTTTGTACTGAAATGTCTTGTAGTGAATTTCGAACAGCATGTAACACGACGGGTTAGCATTACCTCTGTGAGAGAAAATAATGGTGCAGTGAGAGTACTGTGGGCCCATGTCAAGTCAAGGTTCACAGTGAATAAGACATATTATAGAGAGATGAAGTCACTGGTTATAACAGTGGACGCATTTAAGCAAAGGCTGAAAACTGCTTTTCAGCCCACATTTCACAGATGCTCCTGAGCACTTGCTCTGAGTCTTGTTCGAGAGCAGGATTTCAATTTGTGCTCTGACCTGGCCATCAAGCAAGAGTGCGACTAGACAAAATGTTCACATATCGAGTGCAGCAACGGCTTGAAAATTCAACAGAATGATAAGCGATCTTTCCAGAATGCGAGGGGGATTTGGGGGGTTATGTCAGGTTCATTCACTGACAGACACGCCTCAGAAACGCTGCACAAATGGAACATTAGCATTCAGTACGTTTACATGCACAGCAATAATCCGATATGAACCCGATTAAGACGATACTCTGATTAAGAAACTAGCATGTAAACAGTGATTATTGACGACCTTAATCCGATTACTCGAAGTAAACACAGATGGAATTAAGACGTGTGGAGTATTCCTGTTTTAGTCGTATTATCGGAGTGCGTTACAGACATGTACACACCTTAATCACACTATTAACGTCGTGCGAGAGTTTTCACCGCATTTTGCGACAGGACACGTACACACACGGCAGCGCTCAAACAAGAGAGCACGGCTGCGTCCCAAACCGCGTACTAACCTGCTATATAATAGGAGAAATACATGTATCTCAGCTACTATATAGACAGTAAGTATGCGGTTTGGGACGCAGCCCACGGCTTCAAGCAGTCGTCTATTTGCATGTACGGCACGACGAATAATTAACTGCACTTGAAGCTTTCGTAAAATTTTTAAATGAAACACCCAAAACTGTATACGGTCCCATAACGAAGACCAACTGTATGTCGATACGTGAAATTCTGGAGGGAACGTTGGACGGCGTGGCGTGGGGACGTAATGACGTGTGCTGTTAATTGATCTATGTTCTATAACATGTAACACAGGAACATGAAAGGAATTTTGTATTACTGGTTGACTACTAAAGATTTTGAAGATCTTGAAACCCCGAGCCACGGTTAAATAATTCACTGTGCAAAATTCCTCGAGACCTCTATTGGGTCTACTGGAGTCTGGCTTCTTAACACTCCCTAGACAATCCCTTAACTCCTCCCTATGACCAGCTCCAACTTGTAGTCTTCAATCTTTTGGCAAGAGCAGGTATCTGGTTATCACTTGTCAGCCTTTTGGCTAAGTCTTGTTTTTCAGTCTCCTCAAGTTCCCCCTATCAATGCATTGCTGCATTCCTTCCACTATCTCACAGTAGCTGCCCAAATCACATTTAAAACAATGATTCTTATCTAGTGCACAAAGCCAAAAACAGACCTCCATCTACCTAAGAACCCATTATAAGAACCCTGCTCTGTACCATGGTCTCTCTGAGCCACTAGGATAGCTTGATATACCCCCGCCATCCCTCAAGATACAAGGAAGACTCTTATCTGTCCTGGCAACCAGTAATGACCTATATCTCGGGGAACCCGGGGCACAAGGCAGGGATACCCTGGATGGCGTTCCAACTCATCACACACACACTCACACATCCATTCATGCACTACGGACAATTTAGAGATGCCAATCAGTCAACAACGGATGCCTTTGGACTGGGGGAGGAAACTGGAGTACCCGGAGGAAACCAACACAGCACTGGGAGAACATGCAAACTCAGGGTGGAGGTGGGAATCAAACTTCCAACCCTGCAGGTGCGAGGAAAACGTACTAACCGCTAAGCCACTGTGCCCGCATGTTAAAAATGCCATTTCTATATATCAACAGTCATCTTGCAACGCTAACCGTGTAACTCTTAGCCATGTGCTATCAAGGAAACAGAGACAGCCTCAAAAGCTGAAGTTCAGATCGATGCAAAGATTTGAAATGAAATCATCATGGTGAGAGAGGGTGGAGGAGGGACTGACCGAACGAGCTCTTATCAGAATAACGTGTGAGAGTGGAAGTGATCTGCTATTTACTCAAGCTGCATCCACCGGGAATGACTGATAATGAAATGTCACCCAGATGAAGGCTAGAACACGGGCTAGAACACACAGGGCAATACTTCCTTCATTATCTTCTTCTGATAGCCTGCTCTATTAATCAACAGTACAACCACTGGCAGAGCGGTGCTCCTGTAAATGTGGGGAATGATCCCCTCACCTCCTCAACAAGAGCCTGGCTCTCAGATGGTTTGTAAGCATGAAACTAAAGTTGTGGAATTACTGTCGAACACCATTTTTACAAATACATTACAGTCGCTATACTATAGTTGTGTTCCAGAAAATATAAAATAACTATAGAAATGGAAAAAGAATACTGCAATGCTCGGATGTGGCTATTCGGCTCATTTTCATTCATTCACCTTCACTTTATCCTGTTGGGGTTGATCTGGAGCGTTTCCCAGGAACACTTGGAATAGAACTAGGAACATAGAAATCTGGACATTTTCTTTCCTTGTGTCCTCACCCTGATAAGAGGAAAAAACAAAAAAAAAAAACAAAGTTGATGTAAATCTTTTCAGGATGATTAAAACGCTTCAGCTTCACCACAAGTAAGATGTTTGGAGAATTAGGAGACCAAGAGCCAGGGTATAGTCAAAGAGATGGTTTATTATGTTGTGCAGAGACACTCTGGGCACTACAGCGTTTCGTAGTCTCGATCTTAATCTAAACATAAATTGGATACAGTTGGCTTGTATACTCAGATGTACGTGCAAGCAACCTATCCAAGGCCAGTTAAGGACAACATAAAGACAAAAGACAAAACGGCTTGACAAAAACATCCTCAAGGACAGAAACCCAAAAACTTCATGAGACCATGAGTAAGCAAAATTTAAAAAAAAAACAAAAAAAAAAAAACAAACCCCAAAACATTTACGTGGAGCGTCCGCTATACAAACGTGTGTAAGATTGTACTATAGAAAAGATAACATCACAACGGGTGTGTTAATATAAACATGTGAGCTGCTCTTGTAGAAAACTAATCAACACCTTCTGCCCGATCAGAATTGAGAACTCAACAGTGAAGTGGTATAAAAGGACAAAAGTTTGAATCATGCCACAGCCATTCATGGCCACGAGTCAAGGAAGTAAAATCGGTTGTTCTATATGTATGGGAGAGGCATAATGTCTTTCCAGCGTAAATCAGAGAGGCAGTATGTATGCAGAAGAGGGTAGATAGCGCTTTCCTCCAAGTGCATGTGGAGAGCAGGCTGCTGGATGGAACGATGCAGTGTCATGTGACCAAATTAGGAGGGAAAATGTGTGGATGGAAATGACAATAATACAATATAATAACCAGTCACTATTTACAGATCACGCCAGCTTTCCTTACATTTGTGCAGTTACTTATCTTCCTGTGTCATGGGTGATAAAGCGATGAGCTGGGAAAGGCAAGGATGCAGCACTCAAGGTCTCAAGCACAAAAGTTCGTTCTTTGCATTTGTTTTGGTATTACATCAGCAAGCATAATGGTGTAGCAGCATGTGTGAATGTAATCATCCTCGTCAAATGATCTATTTGAACCAAACCTATTTATCCAGCAGATGACTAAGTGTCTCGTCTCCAAGTTCAACTGCTTTGTCATTCTGTGGTTTAGCTGAAGAACATGATCCTGAGCCAAACACACACACACACACACACACACACACACATTCCTGAGATCTGCTGACAGATGACACCTTGTAGTGATTTGTCACCCAAATGAAAACGCCTCAATTTGCGTCGATACATAAAGTGCTGAATTATAAAGAAAGGAGGCTTCTGCAGAGAGCTGAATCTGACAGAGTGCGTGTCAGGGCGGTGGAGGCAGGTCATTTCCCTCCCATGCAGGAGTCCCCTGGTGCACACCGAGCTCCGAGAGATCCGATGGCAGCTATGGATGAGTCCACGCCGGTGTGTGCTGACTCAGCATCTCAGCATTCGAAGCATCCCGGCATCAAACTCCACAACTTTATCATCTGTCCTGCTCTTTTCAGCCGAGAACAGTCAATGTTCCTGACTGCTGATCAAATATTCAAATGCACATGTGGGACTGTAAGCAGTGTCACTTCTGATTGGTCAGTTCAGTGCAGCTGCAGATCACAGGTTTATATTAATGCACTCATTCTAACATGTTATCGTTTCTATAGTAACAGCGTACACGGGGGCTTGGAGTGCTGTTAGACAATAAATGTGTTGCCTTGTGTAATCGGTGAAATGACTATAAAGTGACATATATGGGATGAGTCTCCAGTGTAAGGACCTCGAGTCTGAGTTAAAGCTTCATCTTTAGAACAGAGTAGTGCGTCCTGTTTTGTGCTGCATTTTTTAAACCATCTAAACAGTGTGAAATCACTGATCTCAGGAATTTTTTTTTTTTTTTTTCCTTTTCTGTAAGCAGATTGACTTAACATTTATGAAAAGAATCTCCAGTGACAGCACTTTATAACTGTCAGAACTCAAGCAAAGTTTTCCAAGTCTTCAAGATAGAGTGAAGTGTACACGTCACTATTATTAAACAACAATGCGTGTAAATATAAACTATATCATAGTATATTCTAAAATATAATATACTAAGCTGCTAATTTCATTATGTCATAGTATACAGAAGACACAAATAAATCTATTCTCCATTAACACATTGAAATGTTATTCTTTTATGTTTATCTAAAAAAATAAAATAAAAAAAATTAAAAAAAAAGAGAGGAAAAAAAACCTCACAACTCCTGCACATCCCATTATTTATCTCTATTTTTTTTAAAGGAATTTTTATTATTTGCCTATTGTAAATGTTTATTGTTGTTGTTATTATTATTATTATTATTATTATTATTATTGCTGTTGTTGTTTTGAATTTTTCCATCTGCAGAATAAATCTCTTAAAATATAGCTTTACACTGAACCGAAAAATTTAATTCATTTCAAAATTCTATATTAAATTGCTAAGTGTCATATCGCAGCAAGCTAGTGAATCCATTTCCCAGAATGCACCATGAACTACAAACATGGCCGACGACTACAACTCCCAAAACTACACATTGTCATGGCTCTTGAGGACTAATCAGACACACCTGTTCCCAATTACAAACTCAATCACACTTTAGAGACACACACACACACACAGACACAGTCATTGCGAAGTATACGTTCAGTTACATTTTATCTCTATCGTGACCAAGCTGTAGTACCGTGTTTGTTTATTCTGGTTTTGACTTTGCTCTTGTTTTTGACCTCGTCGTTTTGCCTCGCCTTGTTTAGACTGTTTGCCTCATCGTCTGACCTCTGCCTGTCTATCTTTGTTGACGTCTGCCTGATCCCTTGGACTGCCATACCTGCACTTGCGTCCATCTCGGCCTCCGTTACCTGACACTAAGAATGTAATTATATCCAAAATTGTAAATACATTTAATATACTACATGGAAATAAATTAATTATCCTGCCCTGCTGTCATAAAGTGCTATAGCTCGTTACCTCATGTGGTGTTTGCAATCAGAGAGGAGTTAATGTGAGGAAAAGGCCTGTAATCCTCAGCCTTCCTGTCATCTCTGTTACAGAAGATGAGGTGAAATTGCTCCGAGTCAACACTCACACACATCACATCTAATATCATCTCTTTGTACATAGCAGCAAAATGATACGAGGCGAAAGAAATGAGATGAACTTGATAAAATTTCAGCAGCGTAAAGTTGCTTTCAAAAGCACCAAACTGTCAGTGTTAGTTAGTGTCTCATGACAGATTTTGTCAGCACTCTTACTGTGAGATATGATAATTAAATTTGTAGGAGCTGACAACACTTATACCCACTGTGGCTAATAAGAAAATGCCTATATGTCGGTACAGAAAAAAGTGAGACGCATGTAGTGGAGAGTTTTAAGAGACTGTTATTCTAATTTTCTTTTATTATTATTATTATTATTTGATTTTATTTTAACATTTTCTATCACCACTACTCCTAATAATAATAGAACTAAAAAATAGTCATAGGAAAATAAAATAACATTGAAATTCTAAGAAAACTAAAAGAAAGAAGAGATACATGAAAAGACTAAAATAGAAAACAAACGAACAAAATAGATAAAGTTGAAGAGGACATCTATATTCTAGGACATTTATATTTATATGCGATTACTACAGCGCTACTGCACATTCGGTGCTTGGACCCCTAATCACTCCAGGGTTTGGGGATTAGAAGACAATCACCACTCAAGATGTGTCACGACTGCGCTGATTGAACCCATAACAGCACAGCATTTTCACAGCTAGTGTTTGGGCATCACATGCAATCACTAAACGGTCCCTACACCAGGGACTACTGGTGACAATAAGAAGACAAAACAGAAAAGAAAAGATACTAGCAGTACAGGACACCTTCGTCTTTAGTGCTTGGCCCCCTAATGGGCCGCTCACATAATTTCAAATTCATTATTTTAAACGTAGACGCTCGTGCGGTCTAACGCGCTCGTCGAGATTGGGATTATTTTAAACTTTTCAGAATGCCGCAAGCGCACCACAGGCCATGTGACAAGAACCAACCAATCAGCTTCACCCTTTTCAAAGCTCAGCCGAGATGGAGGAACGGCTGATCATAGCTGTGCAGGGATGTGCAGGGATACCCAGAGCTGTACGATTTCTCAAGTGCCTATTATTCAGACGGAGCTCTTGGATTAGTTGGTGAAATTCTCCATGTTTTCTACGTGCCTGAAAGATGGTATGCAACCAAACACAGCATTTTTTTTTTTTTTTTTTCTCTTCTCCATAAATAAATCAAGTAGCATAGCTACTGCAAGGTATTTACAGCGCTGTGAATCCATCCTGTGCTAAAACTTTCTCGTCTTCATGGAGAGCGCAGCTCATGGTTGCTTAGCAATTGCAGACACCACGGAAGTGCAAACTCCCGAGCACTTCAGAAAGAAGGTGAAAGCGGCGTGGCCACGTTTTCCATGCTTTTTAGGCGCCGCATGTGAATGGCCCCTAAAATGAAAATATACTCTGTACAGTAGTATGGATTCAAATTTCATTACTTGGACCTCTAATTTAAATAAAAAACAAATACTTCAAATCACTAGCTATGATACTTTGATGCTTGGCCCCCTTTTTAAAAAAATATACGAGTACAGGTCTCCTTCATCTTTGATGCTTGGCCCCCTAAAATGCCAACATATTATCACTACAAAGCACATGTACCTTCCCTATTTGAATAGATACAGTAGTATAAAACCAAATTTTATAACTTGAACCTCTAATATAGCGCGCGGTGGCTTAATGGTTAGCACGTTCGCCTCACACCTCCAGGGTTGGGGGTTCGATTCCCACCGGGGCCCTGTGTGTGCGGAGTTTGCATGGTCTCCCCGTGCTGCGGGGGTTTCCTCCGGGTACTCCGGTTTCCTCCCCCAGTCCAAAGACATTCATGGTAGGCTGATTGGCGTGTCCGTAGTGTATGAATGGGTGTGTGAGTGTGTATGTGAGTGAGCCCTGTCCAGGGTGTACCCCGCCTTGTGCCCGATGCTCCCTGGGATATACTCCAGGTTCCCCGTGACCCTGAAAAGGATAAAGTGGTATAGAAGATGGATGGATGGATGGACCTCTAATATAATTAGGTATGCACTAAATGTACTTAAAATCACTATAATGGCCCTGAAACTTTGATGCTTGGCCGCTTATTAATAAAAGATACCTCCCACTTCTTTTCTTCTTTTTGGTGCTTGGTCCCCTAAAATGATAAAATTGACTATAGAGTACATTTACCTGTCCTACTTCAATTTATACAGTAGTATGAAATCAGATTTCATTTCTTGGACCTGTAATTTAAATATAACTTACTTAAAATCACGTTAGTGGTCCTATAACATCAACGCTTGAACCCCTCATAACAGGAAGTAAAGTATATTATAGCGGCACTATAACACTTTCTTTCCAGTTCTGCATTAGCACTAAACTGCTAGCGTTTATCACTTCCTTTTGCTTTATCACGCCGTTTTTGAACCCATAGTCCATCGTAGTTAACACGGCTTTCATTTGCGAAATATGACATATGACTCGGTGAAGTGTGCTGTAATAATGATATGATGAGCAGCTTTATCTTTACGATTACACCGAAGAATGATCGATGCCAGCCAGTCGCAGTCTATCCATGCGCTCGGCCTCTCTCCGGTCAGCGATAGAGATCTCACAGACTGCCCACTTTGACTTTCTGAAGGACAATCAAAGCTGCATTAGTCAAAGCACTCACAGATCCTCTCTTCTTATCTAATATAGCTCAATCTAAACGCACTTCTATTAAATTGAGTAGCGCTTTGGGGTGGGGGTTGATATCAGCTTCCTCTCTTCCAGTCTAATTGCATCATTTTTATTTGTAACCCAGCTCTGTAATGCGTGTCTGTAAGAGTCGCACAACCTACAGATAGCATCTGGGATAAGTGCAGGAAACTTTTAGTGTCTGAGTCATTTCACATACAGCGTATCAAATAAACCTCCTGGGACTGCTCGAGTAGTGCCAGCCATCAGCATGGCTTTTCATCGAAATGAGGTAGTGTGCCCTTAATAAAAATAAAAATAAAAATCACCTTTCACATGGGATTATGTGAGTAATGTGCGACTACATGTGAAAAACATACAAAAAAAACAACTCAAGTGAATAATATGTGATAAATAAAACTACATGTGAAAATAAATCATGTGGGGGGAGTATACATGATGCTATATGTTCCACTGAGCAGCTTTGATTTATTATTATTATTATTATTATTATTATTATTATTATTATTATCCATCCATTTCTGTACCGCTTATCATTACTTGGCTGTGGGGAACCTGGAGTCTATCCCAGGGGGTATGCGGCATATCGCAGGGCACAATCTCACACATTCATACACTATGGACACTTTTGGACATGCCGTTCAGCCTACCATGCATGTCTTTGGACTGGGGGAGGAAACCGGAGTACCCGGAGGAAACCCCCGCAGCACGGGGAGAACATGCAAACTCCACACACACAGGGCCACGATGGGAATCGAACCCCCGACCCTGGAGGTGTGAGGCAAACGTGCTAACCTCTAAACTTATTATTATTATTATTATTATTATTATTATAAATTTGGGTTACATACATGTAATCATATCAACTGTAATTGCAATTGTTCTAATTTTTAATCTTATTTTATTTTAAGATTTTTTTAAACTCACAATACTATTACTACTAATAATAATTTATAATAATAAGAAGAAGAAGAAGAAGAACAAGAAGAAGAAGAAAAATAGCCATATCACCTTAAAAAAAAAGAACAAAAGGCCAAAATGAGGGGGGGGGAAATATGAAAACATGGAAAAGTTTAAAGAACAACAGATAAGAAGGAGAAACAATGAATAAAATAATGAAAAAATATTTAAATATATGAAAAAAATATAAATAAATAACAAGAAAATAATACAAAGCTGATGAGAAAAAAAAAAAAAAAAACATCCTCAGCCTCCATTACTCGGTTGAAAAGACATTTTAGGTTGAGCAGGAAGCTGATGCTTTAGTTCCTATAAGCCAGATGAGTCAGTGTACACACACACACACACACACACACACAGAAACACACCATTCTAGGTCGGTGTAACTGTGTAAAGAGTAATAATGTGTTACTGATTCTCTTGGTTTCAACTCTTTTTCATTACACAAATCCATCTGCATTTCCTCAGTTGTGCTCCACTGCATTCACAAATCCTCATTAGGACTTAGTACCCACTTCCAGGGAGTCTGCTCGCTCGTTATGATGTCACTAATGCTTTACTGTGAGTTACATAACACTCAGATAAAACCTGCATTTGTTCTAAACTTTAAACCCGAAACAGGTCCCGAAGCTGATGTACAACTGACTCTGAATGATCACCCCGTTATCTGTCCTCCTGTCCTTTCATTAGACGGATCAGATGTTCATCTGCCGTGAATGCAGTGACTGAGATAGGAACATCATCACCTCCAAATGATCTGCACAATGAACTCGGATGCTAATAGACTAATAACGTGTATCAGTGGGTTTTTAACTCACAGCAAAAGTGTTTGCAGACATCTGATCTTTATGAGAGAAATAGAGTCTAATAGGCCTCAGAGATCCCAGTGAAACACTCCTTACTCCTTACACAGGGCTCTTATAGGAAAACAATCAACATGTGGTGGTGTTGATTTTATGTTTGCTCATAAATAATTTATTACTAAACAATCATTTACCAGCGTGTCTTTGCTGCTGTTATGATTTTTTTCATCCATCCATCCATCCATCCATCTTCTATACCGCTTATCCTTTTCAGGGTCACGGGGAACCTGGAGTCTATCCCAGGGAGCATCGGGCACAAGGCGGGGTACACCCTGGACCGGGTGACAATCCATCACAGGGCACAATCACATACACACTCACACACCCATTCATACACTACGGACACTTTGGACACGCCAATCAACCTACCATGCATGTCTTTGGACTGGGGGAGGAAACCGGAGTACCCGGAGGAAACCCCCGCAGCACGGCGAGAACATGCAAACTCCGCACACACAGGGCCACGGTGAGAATCGAACCCCCGACCCTGGAGGTGTGAGGCGAACGTGCGTGAGGCAAACACCATCTACTTGGCATTAGTGCACTCTGTCCTAGTTGAGTAGTTATCAGCTACTTAATTTAGCTTAATTTCAGCTTCAGATGCTCTATCCATGGCTCACGTAGAGCCTGTTTTCATCTGTACACTTACAGTAACTACTGTAGATACAAGGCTAGTTGCACTGTCATGTAGCTTCTGAGGACCAGTTTTTGACTTCTCAACACCCTGTTACAGGGAGCATTTATGGGCAAGATATATAGCTGGTGAATTGAAAGAGTTCAAGCATCGCATCTGCTAGTACAAGAGGTGGGTAAGAGACTGGATGATAGGTGGGTAAGAGACTGGATAATTGCATGAATGAGCAGGTGTACAGGTGTTCCTAATATAATTCCATACACACAAGCTTTATAACAGCTCAAAGTACAGCAGTGTGTCATTGTGAGGATGCTGAAGAGCTTTCTGTAAATCATCACAGCCATTTAACATCATGACAAGCCGAATCGGTGTAGGCAAAGAGCGGTGCCTGTGAAACATCATCTTATGGGAGCAGAGCTCAAATCTAGAAGCCTGTGTGCTCTTATCTGAGGGTGTGTGTGTGTGTGTGTGTGTGTGTGTGTGTGTGTGTGTGTGTGTGTACAGAGCTGGAGGAAGGTGACTCCTGCAGTGTGTAATTAGACAGCAAACTGCCTCACCAAACATGCTGGCTGCCCTGTCGAGGACACACACACACGCACACACACACACACACACACACACACACACTGCATCAGATGCTAACATCGTCTCTATGTATGGAGCTATTTCTGCTTCCTTTCTGTTTGCTTTACATGTATTCACCTGGCAGACACTTTTATCCAAAGTGACTGACGAGTGAGTCAGAATTCAATCCAATTGCTGACGCCGAGAAAGCTGTTGCAAGACGCTGCAGCAACTCTTCAGAAACATGAGCAAGGTATTTGTAGACACAACTTTGAGAAGCACTTGCTAATATTTTAGGAGAGCTGTGAAGACGAAATAGTCAGAATGGTGCAAGCTGATGTAAGCTACGTGTCAAAAATAAAAGTAAAACAAGCCGCAGTTTCACCCTTTATTTTGGTCTGAGAGAATCTGGTGAGGGAATGGCTGTTTATTGCATAAGTGCTATAACATGCTGTACAGGAAGTGATTAAAGGTACTTGTTTCCACAACATTAAATATAACTATAAAAATGGTGGATCAGCGGTGTTTTGGCGGTTAAGGCTCTGGGTTACTGATCAGAAGGTCGGGGGTTGCCAAGCTGCCACTGTTGGGCCCTTGAGCAAGGCCCATAACCTTCTCTGCTCCAGGGGGCGCTGTATCATGGCTGACCCTGCACTCTGACCCCAACTTCCTGGCATGCTGGGGTATGTGAAGAAAAGAATTTCACTGTGCATATGTATATGTGATCAATAAAGACTCATTATCATTATCTTTAACTATAAAAAGTGCACACCGACTATAAAATTGACCTGGTTTAAGAGCAGTAAACACTTCCAGGCAACATGTTATAGGAAAATAATCAACTTCATTGATTTATTCTTTACTTATACAACAGTAATCAATAAAATCAGCTGCACTTCATTCCAGTCTTTTTTATTTTTACCATTCCAGGATCACTTTGAAGTTCTTACCTGACGCAGGTATGTTTCTTGAATTCCACTGTACCATATTTCAGGCCTCAATGGAGTTAATTATGAGTTGCTATGTTCAGATGTTTTTTCGACAGGATCTGCTAAGTGGAGAGAAAGAGACAGCATATTTTATCATTGTAAATATGTGGATAGCGGCTTATGGAAATTAAGGCAGTGATTATCCCGGATTAGCTATATAGAGTTTTCAATAAACCTGCCTAAGATGACAGTGCGTCAGACGAAGCTGCTTGGCGTGTAGTCGGGATGACTGCAGCTCTCTCGAATGAATCCTTTATTTGCATTCATTTACTTTAGACTTTTGGCATACACTAGTCAAAAGTTTAGACACACTCATTCTTTATTATTATTACCCCCCCCCCCCACACACACACGCATTTTATAATAATAATAAAGTTATCAAACCTCTAGAATAAGTATGAATAGAGTAAAATTACATTGATTTCTTAATAACTGAGCAAAATCAGTACTAGGTACTTCTTTCAAAGCCCATAGCTCCACGTACAGAGACGATGTTAGCATCTGACCCACTGACGTGTGTGTGTGTGTGTGTGTGTGTGTGTGTGTGTGTGTGTGTGTGTGTGACAACTTTGCTCAAGGCCACATTGGCAGCAGGTCATTGGAGATCAGGTGAGTATTGACCCGTAAATAGCTCATTCGGCTGTGAGCTCCTGAGAAATAGACCAGGGGCTTCGGGTGCCTTACGTGCTTTAGATACTTTTCTATCATCAGTGATGGGATTCAAACCTCTGAACCCTTGGGGCAGAAACCAAGTGACCATTCAACCTCCATAAACATCAAATTGCAGGTTATTTTCTAGGAATTTAATGACGTTATTTAGCACTGAAACACTTTCTGGCCAAAAAAAATAATAATTAAATAAATAAATAGATAAATAAATAAATATTGCTTGTAAATGTAATGAAAGTCTCAAGGGCGTGTCTTGGGACCTTTCGTTAATGGGACGTAACTATAGATAATGTCATTAAGAACCACAGTGTAGCTTCCCATAGTATTATTTACCCTGAGGACGATAAATGTACTTGTTCTGTGGCGTTTAAAAGCTTAGATTTGAGGTAGATATTAAAACTTTAACAATAGAAAATAAAGCCCCCCAAAATACATACACTGGTGTGAGAGGTAGAGCTTTCTGAATATATTTGAAACATGATTGACGGACAAGTAGAGATGCTAATCTGCCAACCCTGAAGTGAAATAATATGGGTGTATTTTTATATATATATATATTTTTTTTTTCATAAATCACGTGGCTGAAGTAAAAACTGTTATGTGTGAATAAACAGGGATTTAAAAACCATCAGGGGGGAAAATGCTGCTTATTTGTTCCAGTTGAGAAAAGTTTATATGCACACTTTCCTTTCTTTTTTCTTTCCGGATAAATATGTTACACACTGTACATCAATTAATAAGAAACTGTGCATGTAAATGCAAATACTAGTTTTTAATTAAAACAGATACAGCTACCCTCCACCGCCCGCCCCCCAAGTGTCTGGTGGTTACCGTAAAACCCTGTACATACCCACACTCAAATTTCTACTGCGATACTTTGTCAATTTTTATTCACCTTCTATTGATCATTAACATTGATCTCAATTGTTAAATGTTACACTTCCTTTGTTTTAGCTGTATTTTAGTATTACAACTTTCTCCTGATTGGTTGGACGTCGGTGGTCGACATCATTTGTTTTTTTATATCCCCATTTCCAGAATCTATAGTGCCAGCGAGTCCCGAAGTTCCTCTCTAAGCAGATACTTTATTGACCATGAATGTATGAAGAATTTCGCCAGATATTTTAAAACGAGTTCTGACTTAAAAATCGCTGACCAACGTTTGTGATTTCTGCAACTGTCAGCAAGTAGAACTCTCGCCAAAGCTCGGCCAAATTGGCGGCTTGTTGGTGTGTAAGTGAGGGATGTGTGGAGCTATGTTTTCATGGTCTTCATTTTGGGGAAACTGTGCTGCAGGTTGGCAGAAATTCTCGATGCTGTTAAAATCCTCAGCCTACCTAGTGTGTGGGATTACTGTTACCTCAAAATAAAGCAATAATATCAGTCAGTGATATGTGTATGTTTCAAGTGAGAGATTACACATGAGATTAGAACATCCACAACGATCTATTTCCAGAGGATAAAATGTGATACAGTATATGATGCAACAATGTGATATAGAGCCTCAGGACAGAAAATGCTGAATGCAGAAGATGATGTAAATCTGTTGGGAATTCCTGGAAGGCTTATTTATTGAAGATGATTCTGTACTGTTACTCTTTCCCTCAGGAGAGCTGTGTGGGCTGGTGAAGAGCAAGTCTAGTGGTTGTTAACAACCTGTGAACAGAAGCTGGCTTGTTCAAATCCCAGAACTGCCAGAGATCAACCAATATCAAAATATTAATATATGCTGATATGCTATAAAATATAAAGGATGCATTGTTTGATTTACTATTTTGGATATCTCCAGCCTGGCTCCCAAAGAAACCCGAGCCTGCTGCCTCAATGACTATCACCCAGTAGCCCTGACCTCAATTGCGATAATGTGCTTTGAAAGACCGCTGACACCCTGGACCCCAGTTCGCATACTGTCCACAATGCTCTACTAAGAATACCATCACACACCCACACACAGCCCTGAGCCATCTGGACACCAGGAAGGGAAATTATTTAAAATAATTCATTATTTAATTTTATTATTATAAATTCGTAAACGTCAAAGGCGTAAACTACACACAGGTGATATATTATTATATTTTAATCTGATTATAAATGTATTATTTGTAATTATTTATTGACTACAGTTCATTTACTACTATAATTTAACACTATAATTCCCTCACTACTAAACTCACTACTAAGTTTGCACACCTGGGCCTTAACATGTCCCTGTGTCAGTGGAGCTTGAACTTCCTTAAGCACAAGCATTATTGGGGCAGACATGTCTCACCCTCAGCACTGGAGCCCCCCAGGGTTGTATCCTGAGCACCCTGCTGTACTCATTGTACACTTATGACTGTAATGGTAGGCCTGATCTCTGATAACAACAATACGGACTACCTGGGGAAGATTAAAAGCCTGGAGAACTGGTGCAATGAGAACAACCTTCTCCTGAATGTGAGCAAGACAAAGGAGTTGATCGTGGACTTCAGCACGAAGCAGGAGAGGAGCTACCACGCCCTTATTTACATTTATTCATTTAGCAGACGCTTTTATCCAAAGTGACTTACGAATGAGGAAATACAAGCAAAGCGATATATCGAGCAGTGCTATCAAACAAGATTTTTAAATAGAGTTCTAGAAAAAGTGATCAACAGGACCCCGTTGGAGTGAGTGGAAAGTTTTCGGTGCCTTAGTGTTCACATCACGGAGGACCTGTCATGATGTGAACTCCTGTCTGTGACCTGTCCTGTCACATCAATACCCTGGTGAAGAAGGCTTGGCAGTGTCTTTACCACATTCGACACTTAAGGGACATTTAAACTGCCCTCGAAGGTGTTAAGGAACTTTTACACCTGCACCATCAGGGGCATGCTGATAAGAAGCATCATAGCCTGATTCGGGAACAGCACCAAGCATGATAGGCGGGCTCTCCAGAGGGTGGTGTTATCAGATGGGCGCGCCATCCACACTGAGCTCCCTGACCTGCAGGTTATCTACGGCAAGCGGTGCTGGACCAAGGCCAGGAAGGTAGTCAAGGACCTCAGCCATCTGAACAAAGGTGTATTCTCTCTGTTGCAGTCAGGGAAGCAGGTCTTCTCCCTGAAGGGAGAACTTTTCTACTTAAGTTGCAAATTCAATGCAGCCTAATACGGACACAATTAGTATTTGTCTTCACTCTTCTACACCAGTACACTGTAATGACTTATAATTACACTCTCTGGTATCACCCAGAAGAGCACAGGTTTCATTTTGAGTCTTTCAAGGTGCCTTCCTCATGAGAGTTTTTCCTCTCGACCAGCTCGGGCTCATTCGTTAGAGATCTAAATCTACACTGTGACCATGTCTACTGTGAATAGTGCTATAATAATAAAAAAAAAAATAAAACTGAATCGAATTAAAAGAATAGTAACAAAAAAGTGCTATCTTACATAAGGGACCTTAAAAGTGACAGGTCCTAAAAACACCTATTATTCCCAGAAAAGTGTATAGAAATGAAATGTGCAGAAAGAAGAAGAAGAAAAAAAAAGATCTACAGAGTTAATTATGATTTTTTTTTTTTTTTTTTTTTTTTAGAAAAGCTGTAATTTTCATTATAATGGCCAGTTGTGTGACATGTCTGAAGTTGGAAGGGAAAGTTGAGCAGGATGTATGGTAGAAACCTTTGAATATATCTAAAATATATATATATATATATATTTAAATGTGAATCATTTAAATCTCTTCAAATTAAATGTCCTCAAATAGGGTGATGGAAAAGTTTCTTTTAAAGAAACACCAGAAAAGAACAATGTTTGGCAACCTTGTGCGATTCTTTAGACATATGTGTTGCCACAATAAAATGAATTACCATTATTCACTACAAATATCCTTCCACATAACGATAATCATCATCATCATCATCATCATCATCATCATTATCAATTAAAATGTTCTTTAGGAAAGCTTCTATAATGTCACTATGGTAAAGAAACTTTATATTGTGTGTATAAGAGCAGCGTTTCTCTATCTGCGGAAGCAATTTAAATTCATATAACAGAGTGCAGGGGTACATTAACTGTAAGAACGATCGCTATTAGGTCGCTCATTGTTCTCCAGACAAACATTACTGCCTCTTCTCAGTATTAAAGTGTTAATAAAAGCCACACACAAGAGACAGCTTACAGTGTATGAGTGTACCAGAAGTGTACCAGGCATCGCTATTAACATTAATACTCTGTCCAAAGACCAACACTGATGCTCATTCCACATTTATTAAACACAAATAAAGCCACTGGAGCATGAAGAGCACTCGCAATGAATCGGCAGAAAGAGCTTCAGGAGGCGTCACTTGTTTTCTGGAACTACCTTAGTGTTCCTGTTACGTGTTCAACAGGAAGTTCAGGAAGTCATCCAAATTTCCTGAAGATCCTGGCAAGAAGAAAAGTAAGTACTAGCACTCTTTCATTATTTTTATTTCAGCGGTATTGTAACACTGACGAAGTTGTAATTCTACAAAGGTCTACAAAAAACAAGTTCTACAAAAGTTCCAAGGTTCTAGGTTCCAAGTTCTTCAAAACCATTAGAATGTCCTTAATGCCCTCATTAGCATTGATACCTATTTATTTGATTGATTGATTTATTTTTCACATTTTGTGAATTTGCCAAATATGATAAAAAAAATATTTAAAAAAATGAAACAATCAAACCTCGCAAAGCATGAGATTGTTGCCTGAGCTGGGTTAACACTTTAATCCAAACGGGTCCAAATGCATGTTGTCTTGATGAAAATTGATTTAAAAAGAAAGAAAAAAACAAACCAAAACGTAAATTTTTTACGAGTTGAAATCTGTATGCACCAGCAATCATGGAATCATACATATACCCATGGATTGTGAGATAATAACAATAAATTACTATGAAAAAGCCCCTTTAAAAGCCCATATTTGATAGGTGCCAATTCCAATCCCTATGGCAACCCCTTCAGATCGTATCAAAGTGAATGTCATTTGGAGTCTATGCCAAAAAAAATTAAAAAACCAGCCAGCGCAAACAACAATATCAAACGCGGCAGCCGAATTTGATGACTTGACGACTGGCATCATTCCCCAGCGGTGCTAATTATGGGCCGTCACTCATTTGCTATGTGGCTGTATTTATTTATTTATTTATTTATTTATTTATTTATTTACAGTACAGTGCTGTCACATGGCACGACCCGAAACAAAGCATAGACCATCATAAAAGGCTAAATTCCAGCAAGTCTTCATTTTCTCTTCAGAACAAACCCAGCAAGAAGTGATTAGCCACGTCCGTTAAAGTAAAGCTATAACACGTTCCATCTTTGAAGCATCGCGTTCACGTTCATTTACTTGCCACACAGAAGCCGATTAACATGGCCGCGTCCTTAAATCAGTCCTGTCACAGATTATTGTGTTTAGTAATGGCAAAAGCTGTATGAGAACCAACGGTTCATACAATACGACTGGACGTGAAGTCAACGCAGCATGAACAGAGAGGCGTTTTAAGACATGCCAGAGCCACTCTATTAGACTACAATTACTACTAAAATGAGTGGCAGCCAACCAAATCAGTTACATTTGCCTGGACCTGCTGTTGCCATGCTTTTAGTCTTTTTGTGAAATTGGATTGCTATCATACACAGATTCTGTTCTCACATGAGATAAGACATGAAGCAAGCAAAGAATCTGTGATTAAACACGGGTTTGCTTAAAAACCCTGACATATTTTATTTATTTATTTTTTTTCTGAGATTTCCTTCTTTTTTCCTAATCAGCAGTTGTCTATTCAATTAATAGGAAGCACATGATTGGGTGTGAGAGCTAATCCCATTTTTCAATAAATGTAATTACATGAATCTAAAGCATGAACAATTAGATATAGCTATCCTTGCGTTTCATGTCCCATCACGCTGTATAACCGCTGCCATTTTGAGGACCGGATAGAGGACTGACTGCATCGATGTTATTGAATCTGTGCTTTGTTAAGAACTGTCATTTCTACTCATAATCAATTGCACTAATACACTTCACTACATTCAATACATCTACAGCAGATACTTCCTGTCAGGCCTTCTCGTAGCTTTGTTAGCTAACTACATTATGTACTTTTGCTAAGTTAGTTATTTAGCTAATACACAATCTAACTTACCCTACCTACATATAGTGACAGTTTATCTAATTCTGATGAAAGGCCGCTAGGCTTCTGTGCTCTTAAATGCTTTTAGAAACTCCAGAATAGAGAGAGGGGTTGTGCATGAGATAAATATATCAGGAAAACAATATCTGCGAAGTTTTCTGTCAGCTTCAATGAAAACAGCAGTTCAGGCGAAAGTACATAATAACCACAGGCTATTTTATTGTTTGTTTGTTTTATTCGCTGTGAGTAATTTAGCTCTCTTTCACCTTCAGTTACATTTACATGGTGCAGCCGAGCGAAATATGACGACCACAACAGGAAAAAATCACACAACTAGGATCACAGGGAGGGATTTCTCCACAAGGTCGGATGATATCGTCGATTGGACGCCAGAGCACACTGACACTGCACCGTTGTATGCGATTAGCTTCGCCCAGCGTGTCAACAGATTTTTCAATAGCTTACTGCCTGCTGTTCTTCATGGCACGTCTGTTATTAAAGGTGACACTGAAAATGAAAGGACTTACAATCATGTAACACATTCTACAACCCTGTCAAAATAAATATGTCACATTTTACGCTAATATGTAACGTATGTTCTCTTACCTCTTGGGAATGAGGAATGGCCGTCAGTGGATGATGTGTGTTCCAACGTAGCGAGCACTGCTCTCATTCGTTTTTAATTAATATATATATATTTTTATTATTTTTTTTTTATTAATGACATGTACTTTTATTTTGACATTCACATTTGCTTCCTGGTCCTGTGTCTGCATTTGACCCTTACTGCTTTGTTTCTCTATGTGGACACCTGTTTCCTATTTTATGTCATTTCCTATCTTTACTTAATCTGTCTTGAGGCCTGTTCCACGAAGCCGGTTTCGGTGGCTACCCAGACAGGTTTGAATTTAGTTTGAGCAAATCTGGTTTTTCAGTCTCAACAGGGTGGATTGGTTTTTAGCAGGTTTCATCGCCATGGTAACTTACGCTACACAGCTCTTCAACCTTCTTCCATGTTGAACACTATTGGCTGTTTGCTGCAAACGTCTGGCTTTTAAGTGCACGCGCATGCTGAGTAAACCTTGATTCGGGGTTAAAACCTGGGTTGACTGAGAAAGTTGATAACGTCATGAAATCTGTTAACCTCGATGAACCCGGGTTGGATTTGTTTGGTCTTCTCGACTCTACACGTAAACTCTGCAATTCAGAGTTTGTTCAACTCACTTCGTGAAAAAGGCCTCTGACTGACAATTTAAGATATGTTGATAAAGATCTGATTTGCACTTACATCCAGCTGCCTCAGAATCCATGAAATACTTTTGTGATAGGACAATTTGAACATTCTCAGGTTCTCCTTCTGTGGGAAACTTTCAAGGTTCTAGGCATAAAAATCAAGAACCAGGAATTGCTCACAACATACACTCTTCAAGGTTCTTCAATGCTTTTAGTTTTTATAATAATGAGCTTGCATTTCTAGTTGAAGGTACTCAGATATTTTACACATTCTCCTGTTGTATGGATATCTCCATCTCCTCCAGGTAAAGTGTTAGACCCCCTGCCAATGGTTCACATGAGCAGGGGCAATTGTAGGGCAATCATCTCCACCACCTACCTGATGACAAGATTCACACTGTGCCTTTACCATCTCTGTAGCTTCTCCAGATCTGGCAGAAGATGACAGAGGAAATAAAGACCAGAACCTGGCTGTAGCACTGACATTGTCTGCCAAAAAGATCTCCTGAAGAGTAGATGGCTGAAGATCTTATGTATCATGCTGACCCATCAAGAGCAGTTCATTGAAACTGGATTAGGATTGAAAACATCTGAAATATAGCCGAGTGGCCAACCAAGGCTTTAAGCCTAACCTTGACCTTGTAACTTTCATGCAAATTGAGTTGTGAATTTTTGTGAATTTGCAAGCATAGGACTGCGCATGGCAGAACAGGCTTAGAATTTCAACTACAGCTAATCAGATCTGAATAATAAATGAAGGCTGTCCGTGATGGAGATGAGAAGCTGAACATTAATACCTATCAACAGCTTGACAAAGAATAGGGTCAAGTAATGAATGTCATCACCATTATAAACCAAAAAACACTAAACTTTAAAAATAAATAAATAAATAAATCATCTGCCATTTTGTGTCATTTGTACACAAAATGGCTGAATTTTTACATTGTTGGTCAGTTGTATAGTGGGCCATATTAGGCTACAAACAGGATGACATTTGGTAATGTCACAGGTTCAGAACCTTGGTCTGGGTATAACCCCTATCCTACATATTGTAGTGTTTGTCCTGCTCTATCTACCACACCACTTCAATCCAGGAAGGGTTTGTAATTATCCATTGAGATAAATCAGGTGTGTAAGGAACAAGAAAATACTGGGGGTGCGAGTAACACAATGGCACCATGAACCTTATCACTACGCTCGCAGAAACACTTAACCACACTAAAACATGCAGGACAGTGGGTTCTCCAAGATCAGTGTTGGGAATGTATGCTAATTCATAACAACCTTCAAAAAAGCCTGAAGACCACTCGTTCAAGAGCAGTTCAGTATCAATGTACTGTATCTCTATCTTGGTTGGTTTTCTAGCCCAGGTTGTGTCATTTATACTTTGACTAATTGCTTCTTGGCTAACATTGGTGCCAGACCTAAATACTAGCACTTACTCAAATCTTATGTCTGGCTATACTTATTCTTCCTACAACTTATCTTGCACTTGGTTCTGGTCATTTGGTCGAAACCCAGCGTTTAGTTGTTGAATCACAGTCTGCAGCATCTCAACATTTATAATAAACTCAGAATAATTTGGCATTTAAATAACTAATAAAATAAATGTCCTTTATTATCCAGCTTTCTTTCAATTTGTGGAAAGTCTAAATCTCATGGTGTATTTAGCAGCCAGGCCATGGCATTCAGTGTGGGCAGCTAAAGTGAACTCGTCTCAGACTCACTGCATTAGAAAATGCTGTAACTCTCTATAGGAACACACAAGCTAGTTAGGAGCTGCATCAGAGGTGGTGCTAAAAGGCGAGAGAAGAGCCTGAGTCATCGCATAGACATGTGGGAGCTTGAAAAATGAACAAGAGTACAAGCGCTTACTGTCACAAGTGAACGCAGCTTTTTGTTTTCTTTACTTTCAAGGCAGCTGGATTTATCAAAGCTTAGCCATGCCTTAATAATTAATGATTCATACTGAGGAAAAAAAATAACCACAGTGTGTGCACTGTGTCATGTTAAGGTCTTTCTAAAACAGTCCTCTCTGAACGTATTGGAACCGCAGGGCCAATACTTTTGTTTTTGCTGTACACTAATTCAGTTGGGTTTGAGTTCAAAAGCTGATGATGAGACGATGGATCTGAGTTTCAACATCCGTTTACATCTAGATGTGTTAAACGATTTAGAACAGAGCAGCTTTTGTTTTAATTCAACACATTTTTTATGTGATCAAAAATATTGGAACATATGACTGCCAGGTATTTCTTGCTGCTCAGGTGTGCCCTACTAAATTCATTGTTTAAACAATTAATAGCTATAAACATCTCCTCTTGGTTTGAGCCCTGGGCTTCACCTGTGAAGACTACATTTGTTGTTAAAAAAAAAAGGTAAACCTACATGAAGACTAGAGAGCTGTCTATGGGAGAAAAGCAAGCCATTTTGAAGCTGACAAAAGAGGGAAAATCAATCAGAACTATTGCTAATGATATAGTATTGAACATAGCCTGTCAAACAATTTGGAATGTCTTGAAACATAAAGACACCACTGCTGTTGTAACAACCAAACATGGAACTGTTTGTGGGAATGAAAACAGTGACTATGAAAGCACTTCGTACCTTGAGGTTTATTGGGAATTGAGGGAAAGCAAAAGCAGTGCAGAAGAGAGAGAAATAGGATCAGGCTTTCAGGGTAGATCTGGCCATCTCCAATTTTTATTTTTTTTTTTTTTGAGGGAGGGACATAGAGTATGGAAAATAGATTGTTTAGTGTAGAGAAGCAGCGGTCGGGGGACAGTTGGGGAAATCGACTACGAGAAAATCATTTAATACATGGAGGACAAAGGGAAGGTGGTATTTGTTGAGCAGGATCCAGCATAGAGTTTTGGAAAGACAATCAAAAATTTGGGAGTTAAGTGCAGATTTTTGATCTCCACCTGATGCTGAAAAGGTGCTATTGGGAGGGGTGGAGGGAAATGATTTTAAAATCATCAGTGATGTTCACTCTCTCTGTCCGATGAGGAAAGCTTGGGTAAGGCCGGTTAAGAGGAAATGTAAAAAGCAGCGATTAGGATGCAAAAAAAAAAAGATTATTTGATAGTTTGGAGACATTCTTGGGTGTGGATGGATGTTTATTCATCTTTTTGAAGAGTTGGAGAGATGAAGTTTGAGCCTGCAGGGACAAACAGCTTTAGGATGACTGGCACCGCATATTGCACAACAATGAATATATTTACATCTCTTATAGGGACCCACAGATTTGTCGAAATTGATACAGAGGGGAGGTTTGACGTGGTCTGAGAAGTTCACCTGGCTGGTAGGGTGAGGAACATTCTTAGAAGCCATGGCGGGATAGGTAGGTAGGGAAGCTTCTGTGACATTAGATAGGTAGTTCGGGGACAGAGAGTAATGGAGTGAGACAATGATCCGCACACTGAGCAGGAAATGGCTTTATGGCCGGTAAAATATTTGCTGATAAGTTCAAGGTCTGCGATGGACCAATCCAGTTTTGGGTTAAAATGCTGAATATACAGGGCTGCTTTAGCTGAAAAGGATTTATGATACTTATAAAAGAGGTAGCCAATATAGTTCAGAAATAATAGTGAGGTAGGTATCTAGTTCTGATCTCCGTTCAGGGAAGACCTCGCAAATAGAATCTCATAAAGAGGTGTCATGGCGAAATTCCCCCATTGGCCCTTATCTATCATGGCCCCCTAATAATCTCCATCCCTGAATTGGCTACATCACTCTCCTCTCCACCAATAGGTGGTGTGTGGTGGGCGTTCTGGTGCACGATGGCTTCCGTCGCATCATCCAGGTGGATACTACACACTGGTGTTGGTTGAAGAGTTTCCCCCCATACATTGTAAAGTGCTTTGAGTGCCTAGAAAAGCGCTATATAAACCTAAGGAATTATTATTATTATAACGCTTCTCATTTAAAACAAGTTTTATTTTGGTCTCATCCATCCATAAAATATTTTTCCAAAAGCCCTCTGGCTTGTCCATGTGATCTTCAGCAAACTGCAGAGGGGCAGAAATGTTCATTTTTGAGAGTGGTGGCTTTCTCCTTGCAACCCTGCCATGCACACCATTGTTGTTCAGTGTTTTCCTGATGCTAGACTCATGAACATTAACATTAGCCAATGTGAGAGAGGCCTTTAATTACTTAGAAGTTACCCTGGGTTCTTTGTGACCTTTGTCTTGCTCTTGGAGTGATCCTTGTTGGTCAACCACTCTTGGGGAGGGTAACAATGGCCTTGAATTTCCTCCATTTGTAACCAGTCTGTCTGACTGTGGCTTGACGGAGTCCAAACTCTTTAGATGTAGAGTTGTAGTGTGAACACCAAGTGGCCTGAGATCTCATCAATGCTACAATTTCCAGAAAGAGAACTGATTCCCCTTCTGAGTCTAATTGTATTGTGAATACCAAAAGCACTGAGACCATTTGCAGCCAGTTCCAGTTTGGGTCCACTTGAACAGGACTGAGTATGGTTCATTTAAAAATAACTATATGTGAAAACACCCAAAGAGGCCATACCAAAAGGTGCAAATCAAGAAGTAAGAATAAGCAGTAAGAATCAGAAAGCCAGACTGAAATTTGCAAATAGTGAGATTGACCAAAAAAGTTCTGGAAGGGAAGGCCAAAGTGTGGAGAAAGAAAAGCTCTGCACATAATTCAGAACATACGAGTTCATGGGTCAAGCATGGTGGAGGTAGTGTCATGGCTTGGGCTTGCATGGCTGCTTCTGGAACAGACTCACTAGTCTTTACTGATGATATAACTCATGATGGTAACAGCAGGATGAATAAAGAGGTTTACAGAAACATTCTATCTGCCAATTTAGAGAGAAATACATCCAGTTTAATTGGGAGGAACTTCATCATGCACAAGGACAATGATCCAAAGCACATTCGATTCCCACCTCTGTCCTGTGTGCAGAGTTTACATGTTCTCCCCATGCTTCAGGGGTTTCGTCCAGGTACTCTGGTTTCCTCCCCCAATCCAAAGACATGCATTGTATGTTGATTGGCATCTCTATTGCAATTGTTTCCTGTGATGGGTTGGCACCTCTTCCAGAGTGTCCCCCGCCTTGTGCTCCGAGTCCCCTGAGAAAGGCTCCAGGCTCCCCTGCGACCCTGTGTAGGGTACAGAACAGAAAAAATGGATGGATGGATGGATCATCATCTTCATTATCATCAAACCATTAATTAAGTGTGTGTGTGGATGGGGGTGGTGTCACCCTGGAAGGAACCACATCCATCAGAATATAACTGTTTCATCAAAGGATAAAGTCAGAAGACCAGTCAGAAGAACTTTGGGTTGATTTCCTCCAACAGGAAAAGTGGACCCAAACATGCCAGAAAAACAACGACAGCATAACATAGCCACTGTTTTGTTTTTGTTTTTTAATCAAAACTTTGCAGCATTTTTGGGCAGCATTAGTGATCTTAGAATAAAGTCTGAGCCAGATGAGGACAGATGTCTTCTAAATTCGAAGGAGGCATGTATGAGGTTCTAAGAGGATGGTCAATTAAATACAATACCGAGTCATTATCTTCAACCAGAATTAATTATTGGGCGATTGGCATGGCAAAAAATATAGTTAAAGCATATCATGACTCTCCAAACTCATTACCATTTCTCTTTTTCTTTTTCTTGCAAGCAAGTTAAGCTTTTTTGCACTCAGGAACAAATTGATTCCTCTGTTTTCACAAAAGCCGTTTTAAATCCATATTTCAAAACATGCCAAGTCCGTCAATGGGGAAAACAGTTCGCGTTTGCCAGCACTATAACAGCATAACAGATCAGACTAATGGTCTGAAGCAGTGTGTATGTGTTGCAAAGGGAAACAAATGGAGAAGATGTATTTCAGTAAAGAACTTAACTAGGAATGAGGCAGCAGATGGTTGTGTTTCCATTCTAGACTGCACAGCTCTTAGGAGCGCCTAATATGAGCACTTTATCACAGAGCGATGGGGGATTTATACCACCACCAACAGGTGGCACTGTTGCATCATTGTAATGTTGATGGCTATTCAGTTGGGAGGGGAAAGTTGAAGAGGCCGATTTAGGAATAGATCATCAACCTAACTTTATCTAAAAAAAATAATAATAACAATAATAATAAAAGAAGAAATGGAGATCAGTAATGTTTTGGGACTTGCTGCCGAGTATTTGCAGGAAATGGCCTAGAAGAGGAAGAGTAAGAGGAAAGTTTCTGGTCATCCCTCAGATGATGGCAGCCTTTCTCCATTCAAGTACGTTGCAGATCAAAAGCAAAATGTCAAGCACTGAAATTGAGTAGAGAATCAGAGTGAATGAAAGAAAAAGAGAGGATAAGAAGCAGTTGAGGGATAACAGGGAGCCAGAGGTTCTGGAAATATATCAATTGGTGCCAGAGGGTCAGAAGTACAGGGCTGAATCTCCGGCTAGTGTATACTCTCCTGGAACGATCCGTCTCTCCATCAGGTTTGAGCGACGGCCATTTAATTAGAGTCATGCTGACGCTGACACATCCCAGAACCTCCAGGCGTCCACAGGGCCACCCGATGACTCCATCCTCTCTGTTCCCAAATGGCATTTCTATTCCAGGGGGTGAAATCTGTCAGGGGAAAAGTACGAGACAGTGCCAGGTCTGTGGATATGAGCCAGAAGTGTATTACAGTACACTCAGCGACAGCGAACCTGATGGAATAAAAAAACTGTTTCATTCCCATAAAGCTGTGCCTGTTTGTGAGTGTGTGTGTGTGTGTGTGTGTTTCCAGTCATTGCAAATGGATAATAGAGAGTCATCCTTTTATATTTTGGCACAGCATACAAAACAATTCAGGGCAAGTTGGCATGATTCATTCAAAACCCTCCAGAGCAAGATTAGTATTGCTCATAACACAAATGCATATAAATAGCTACAATGAGCCAAATAACAAACAATGCTTTCATTTTTCAGCTTCCCCCCCATATTGTCTTCCCATCCATGTCCTGTAATGCAGTATTGATTTTTCTAATCACCGTTCAGCATCCAGGACATTACAGGGTCTCATATGAGGTACAAATACAGTACAAGATGAATGTACAAATCTAGTTTGATTAAAGGTGCATTAGGTACGATTAGTCTTTCTTTTCTTAAGATTAGTTCTCTAATAGTTCAAATGATTCCCACCATGTTCATGAAGCTCCGCCAACAGGACCTATGGTGGCCCGATAATTGACAGGAGGCCAATTATAGCTATATACAAAAATAGCAATTAGCATTGATAATCACGATTAACAGGGGAACCTCATACCATTACTGTATATAGGTAATGGGGTGTTAATAAAATGTGAATGATGTGGTGCGATCGTGTAAATAATAAACGCTACTCAGAATGTGCAGAGGTGCATTTTTCCAGCTCATTAGTCTGTCACTTGAGTAATAGTTGCATGTGCAAGATTATATCATTTTTAACTCTAAAACGTGGCAGATGTTGTTTTACTGTATTCTTTTTTTTCCCCGCTTGTCTTTCATAGTCTTTCGATGTTTGAATAATAATCGTCTAGAATTGAATAATAATTTCGTCTAGAATTTTGTTAATATGAACTAAGGATTTGTTTGTGTGTTAAGAATGGGAACTTGGCTTACCTAAATTAATAAGTAAGTTGGACTAGTTCAACAGAGACTTCATATAAAAACCATAATGAACTTTCTTTTACTTTCACACTATCCGTTGTTACCCAGATGAGGACAGGTTCCCTTCTGAGTCTGGTTCCTCTCAAGGTTTCTTCCTCGTATCATCTCAGGGAGTTTTTCCTCGCCACCGTCACCACCCGCTCGCTCAATAGGGATAAATTCACACCCTTAAAATCTCCATCCTGTGTTTATATGTTTCTGTAAAGCTGCTTTGAGACAACGTCCGTTGTTAAAAGCGCTATACAAATAAAATCGAATTGAATTGAATTTGTAGCAACCTTGGACACAACCACCACTAGCTCAGCTCCAGTGAAGTATTTTGTCCTATCTCCATTTACTTCTTTCTTCATATGTTGGATAACAATGACCTGCTAAAGGATGTCTCCTTGTTGCTAGACTTGCATACATTAGGTTGTTTCATGTAAATTAGATGTACGTGAGGGTTGAGTAGGGCATCCTGTATGAACGTGGCATGTTAATAAGGGATTAGTAGGCGGAACCTTGCGTCCATGCGGCTGATTAATCGATTGCACTCAAATCATCGTTTGTTTTAATGTTATATGATGTTTTTATTAATATTTTATTTGGAAGTATGACTTAAGACCGATCTCAAGATGATTTCTCTATTAACTTGGACGTGTCTCTGACTTATTGACATTTGTGATTAGACTTGGGCAGTGGTCTAAATAAGTATGTTCTTGATCATGATTGAGAGTTCGTACAAAATAATGTCTGTGTTTGTCTTTTCTTTTTGTATGTCTATAGTTTCTTCTTCTAAAAAAGAAAACAAAAAAGCTTAATCACTGGCGCAATGCACAAGTGAAGTCAACTACTTGAGAAAACTAGCATCATTATTTCATGTTCAACTAATTTTTTAAGAATAGGGGTTCGAATGGCAGTTAAAGATCTCGTCTGCTAATGCTAATGTAGTCACAATTGAGCACTAGATGGATTTCAGTCCAACTTTTGATGTTGTCTTAGTCTCCGTTTCATGTGGACTCGATCCTCACTCGGCCTCGACCCCCTTAAGACCGGTCTTGACTCAGTCTCATCTGGTTCTGGTCATGGACTTGTCTTAGAGTTGCAATGGTGAGCTTGACTACAACCATAGTCATTACAGAGGTCCTGTTTACACTTTGCATTTTTGGTGATCAGCTGAAGATTTTACCTGTTTGCATGAAAAGTAAGATGCGTTGGGCTCATAATATGATTGGATCATTCAAACCATATTTGGAGGTGGTGGGCCAAGGAGGAATATAGGCACATTGCATCTGTAGTGTAAACTACAGTGTATCAACACAGCGCAAACAACATTGAAGGGTCAATTTATCAGCGGTGTTGTCAGTTTTGCGGTTTTTACATGGAATCGAGCTACTTCGGAGTGCCTAGTGTCTGTTGGAGGTTTCGCAAGCATTAGGCTATATTAATTAATCTCTATAGGCTATTAAAACTTGCAATACCAGCCACAGAAAGTCTCCTTTCATACCCAGGCTTCTTCTTACCATCCTCTCTGCTATCTCATTCATCTAAAGAAAGGAACCACCACAGGACCACCACTGGTGGACCATTTCCCACACAGCAGTCACACTGAAATGGCACTTTGTGTGTGTGTATGTGTGTGTGTGTGTAGCAGTGTTGATGAGATTTTAAACACCTCAGTGTCACTGCTGTGTTGAGCAACAATCCAGCAGCCAAAAATGTCTCCAGCCAACAGTAGTGCTGTGGTCAGACACTACTGGAGAATGTACGATAATAAACAACAACTATCAGTGGAAAAAAGAATGAACGTCTGTAATAAAATGTTCTATAAGGTGACCAAGAGACAAGGGAGTCTAATAAAGTGGATAGTAAGTGTGTAAGGTGTTTCGAAACCCCAACAATACTGCGAAAAATGAGGTACTGTGAATCAAAGATATAAAATAGAAATGCAAAAGGAAACACAATCTGCAAAGAACGGAAATCTCATCCAGAGTGTATTCTGCTTTACACCCAGTGTTCCCAGGATAGGCTCAAGATCCAGCATGACTCTGACCAGAATAAAGTGCTTACTGAATGAATAGCTAGTTCCTTGCTTGCAATGGTGGTTGAAATCCCAGGACTACCAGAGACCCACCACTGAACCCATTGGTTATAGTGAAACCCATTAGCGATGGTGGTGCAGCACTTACTGTTGCCACGACACGACTCCCAAGTTAGATCCTGAGCTCAGGTTACTATCAGTGTGGAGTTTCACATGTTTTCCCTGTCTCCACATGGGTTTCATCCAGATTCTCTGCTTCTCTCCTACCTCACAAAGTAGGTGAATTTGCAACTCTAAATTGCCCCTACGTGTGAATGATTGTGTGAATGTGTGTGTATGGTGCCCTATGATGGAGTGGCGTCCCTTTCACGGTGTGTATTCCTGCCTAACCCCTAATATTCCCAGGATTCACCACAACCCTGACCAGGATAAAACATCAAAAGACCACCTAGTCACCAGTGTTGATGTTTGCAGTTTTCACATGGAATCAAGACACTTCTGGAAAGTACTATGCCACTGTGGAATATTAATACAGCATCTAATGTGTGCATAATGTCACATGACAGTCCCAGTTATGTAAGAAAGAAACGTCACGGAGAATGATAAGCAAGCTATGCTGTCAGATCTTACACATAGTGCACATCTACATGTGTCTATCCATAAAAGATTAACTGATCTTCAAGGAAGATGACTAGAACTTGATGGAAGCAAGCACCCACATATTCACTTAAGGGTGTGTGTGTGTGTGCGTGAATGCATGTGTGTGGGGGGGCATTCATAACAGCCTTCATTAATTCTAATCAAGCGCTGTCATTAAGGGCCATTAACCACACAATGAGATAATCACCTCTCTGGAGCTCTGACCTGTATATGCTGCTGTTTGGGACTGATCTCAAGCCATTTTGGTTTGGGAATCTTTTCCAAAATCGAACAAAAATCTAACATGTAGTGCCTCAGGACTGGACGTTTTACCAGCAGAGAGTTAGATATCGTACAGTGTATTTATCAAACATCGCAGGAACTACTGAATTTGGATCAGGCCTTCGAAGCACGTCCTTGTCTTCACATTGATTTAAAGAGTACAGAAACTGGGCCAACATCATGTCATCACTCTTACTCTCAGAAGTTTGATGAATGTGGCTCAGGTTTTCAATTCGGTAATCATTTCAATACGAATAAACTTTGTTTGTATAGTGCCTTTCTCACACCCAAGGGCACTTAACAATGGATTAAACCACTACATCTAGACTTTCGTGTCTAGCATTCATTCTAGACGAAAATATATTAACCAAACCAAGGATTTAAAAGATGGATGAAATATAAAGCACAATATCTAATTCAGAAAGACTGAGTCTAATCAGTTGAGTGTAGGTGTTGGTGGAATGGGACAAAAATGTTATAATATTTCAGCATTGTGGACCTTATGTAGGTATGAATGTGTTCAGGAAATGATGAATAAGTTGTGGAGTCACTGTTTGGTACTGGGGTTTAGGGGTTTTGGTGTTTAGGAGGAAGACTAGGGGTAGGATTAATGTTTTAGGATGTGTGGGGAAGAGACCTGTGTCAGTGGACCTGAGAATACGGGCAGGTTATGATCTAGCTCAGTGGTCCAACCCCCCCCCCCCCCCCCCTGCCCGATAGACCAAAATAATACACACCAAAATAATAAAGTGTTTAATTCCTAATCTTTATTGGCAAAAATGTACATCAATTATAGTTTTTTTTTTTCCTTTTCTCTTTGGTTCATCCTGGATATCTCCGTGTATAATTAACTGTAAGCCTACACACACACACACACACACACACACACACACACACACCGTTACGAAAAGAATAATAATGATTCATTATCAGCATAAGAAGTGATTAACAGCACCTATATAGCGCTGTCCTAGATTTCTCTCAGACCAATTAACCGAAATGGGGCAGTTACACACACATGCACATCATGTGAACAGTGGTTTTGACACAGCTATAATGTATATGTTATAAAAAATAACAAGAAGTAACAATAACAAACAGTAACTTTTTCTTTCTTTAAAAAAAAAGTCCTAGCCACCTTGGGCCTGCATACCTCTGACCAGGGATGGGATGTCAGGTGTCATGCTAGTGACAGCCAGCCTAAAGTCCTGGTGGACATCGAGCCTGTTACAGGCGCTGCTCGAGCTGAATTAAAGGGCCAGTACACCGTTGAAAGATTTAAATGAAGATGAGTTGAGAAAAGGCAGAACAATCGGTATCGGTTATTGGTATCGGCCGATATCACTCTGAATAATCGGTTATCGGTATCGGCTGAGAAATTTAGTATCGGTGCATCTCTACTTTTTATTGTTACAAGCGTGCTGAAGGCCATATCAGACAGGTATGTAATGCTGAATGGTAGAATAACCCTTGTAGATGCGTGTTTGTCCGGTCTGGGTACAACAGCGTGTTCTTTGACAATCCAAAATATTTTGTATCTGTTCTCATGGAATTTTTCTTTGACACAGAATCGGCTTGAAGGTATTCCACCTCCTCGAGACTGCAAATGTAAGAGTCTATCACCCACGATTCCTTTGATAAGTATTCATCAACATCGCCAAACCGGGATTTAATTTCCTCCCGAAGCATGTTCAGGCACAGAGCCTCTCGAGATATAGCCTTGCTTTCTTTTTTTTGATGATGAGTCATCAGCACTTTTACGTTTCTTAGGCATGTTGTTTTGTTCATAAAATAGTGATGCTCTGACTGCAGGAAAAGCGAGCCGCTAGCTGAAACTGATTGAGCGCGGGTCATTGACGTGCATAAATATTTTTACGGGGAATTTCAGCTTTTTACGTTTCTCTGCCATTATTATAATTTTTTTAGATTTGTCTTGGCATTGCAAGTATATCATTTTTAATAACATTTGAAATGTATTAATTTTACAATTCAGTTATAGTGGAATATTTTAGGCATGTTTGACCTCAAAGCTAATGAGATCATACAACCCCGCCTGTGAACTCTGGACACCAGGTTGGGAACTGATTTAGGGTGGGAGGCGTATTGGTCAAACTAAGCTCCAGAGTGTGGCTTGATTGGGGGTTAGGATTTATGAGCTAGGCATGAAGGGAAGTTGACGTGTTAGAAGCAGGAAAAATGGCCAAGCGTAAGGATCTGAGCGACTTTGACAAGGGACAAATTGTGATGACTAGATGACTGGGTCAGAGCATCTCCAAAACGGCCGGTCTTGTGCCAAAGTTATTGGGAGAAATGCAAAGTGGTAGCGATTGGACTAGCATGAGCTGATTTTTTGAATATTCTGTAAAGTTCTAATAGCTATACTATTTTGACCTGTTGAATGACTTGTTAATGTGTAATGTCTGGTTTGTTAGGGGCAAGAAACCGTCTAGAAGTCAGGATATAAGGATCAGGATAAAGAAACAAGGATATACCATATCGTCCACCATTTTTCATAGATTTTTCTCCTCGTCTCTTCGGTACAGAATAAATCTGGATGATCACACAAGCAATTGGGGCAGTTCTTCTCTAATCTCCCCCAGTTGTGCGATCTGAAAAGCAGCAGGTGTCTAATTAGGAAGAAGCAGCCCATTGCTAGTATTTTATTATCCATAATATGAATGTATGTGGAGCTTTATTGCATAATATCACTGATTTATTTTTCACACAGCCCTGCAGTTTGATTGGATGGCTTGACTGAACAGCAGATATGCATGTGAAACTGTACAGCAGTGGCGATGCAGTTTTACACCACCACAGCTCAGTGTTTGAGAACCATTCAAGAAACCAGTTTGTCAGATGTTAGAGTAATAAGATGAAATAAAACAAGGCTTATTCAGAAGTCATTGAGGTTTTTTTTTGGGTTTTTTTTGTTTGTTTTTTTAACAGCAGCGCTGGTCCATATAATCCATATTAATTAATGAATTAAAAATTGTACTCATTGGCAAATTCAGGATGTGATGTTATAGCAGCACCCTGTCCAGGGTTTCCTCTTCCTCGTACCCCGAGTTCCCTGGGATAGGCTCCAGGCTCCCTGCAACCCTGTGTAGGATAAGCAGTACAGAAAATGAATGGATGGGTGTTATAACAGCAAGACCACAAGTGTTTTATTCCATACTGACATTTGTGAATCTAAAACAAAATATGTCCCAGCTTTTTTGCCCCATATTGGTTGTATGACCCCGATGCAATGGATTCAGTCTTTCCCTAACATCCCTAAGCAGCAAGCAGTCTAAAACGCCCATGTAATCCCCAGAACCCTTTGAAGCATTAACAGCCAGATCAGCTCGACTGAGAGTGCGCATGAATGTTCACTTCGACATGAGTCACATGTTATATATGATCTCATTCCTCCTGGCCAAAATAAACCACAGGATTCCTGTTCACAGCATTTCTACTCGTTAGCTCCTTGGCCTCAGGGCCACAACCCTTCAACTCTTTTTTCCCCTCTGCATGCTTTTCCACCTTTAATGCTGCAGCTCATTACACAACCTGCACTCTGGGGTCTCAGGGGAAGCTGTGTGGATTTGAGACGAAGCCTGGACATACTGCACTACACTTTCCCAAACTATCACAACTATTTTGGCTCAGAGAGATCTGCACAGGGATACAGTATATCCTTAGAGAACGGATAAAAAGGGGACCTTTCCAGAGAGGGTTCTAAGCACAGTTGCGGTCAGAAGTTTACATACACTCATCATGAACATGAATGTCATGGCAATATTGGGCTTTCAATCATTTCTTTGAACTATTCTTTTTCTGGGGCAGAATGATTGTACAGCATACGTCTATAATAAAAAACGAAAACAAGAATTTCGTTCACAAATTTTCATTTATTTGGGGTTTTCTTAGTCAACACAAGGTCAAAATTATATATACAGCACACCTAATATTTAGTTGAATGTCCCTTAGCAAGGTTCACCTCGAGCAGACGCTTTTGGTAGCCATCAACCAGCTTCTGGCAGAATTCTGGTTGGCTATTAGATGACTCTTCTTGGCAGAATTGGTAAAGTTCAATGACGTTTGTGGTTTCCTGGCCCTGACAGGACTTTTAAGCACAGTCCACAAATTTTCGATAGGGTTGAGATCAGGACTTTGGGAAAGCCATTCAAAAAGCTTAATGTTAGCCTGCTTTATCCATTCCACAACCAGCTTTGACATGTGTTTGGGTTAATTGTCCTGTTGGAACACCCAATTGTGTCCATGTTTCAACCGTCTGGATGATGGTTTGAGATTATGCTGAATAATTCTAAGGTAGTCCTCCTTCTTCATTATTCAATCCACTTGCACCAGTTCCACTTGCAGCAAAACAGCCCCAGAGCATAACGCTACCACCACCATGCTTAACAGTTGGTACAGTGTTCTTTACTCCTTCGAACATACCTCTGGTCATTGTGGCCAAACAACTCAATCTTTGTCTCATCTGACTATAAGATGTTCCTCCAGAAGGCTTTTTCTTTGTTCATATGGTCAGCAGCAAACTTTAGATGGGCTTGAAGGTGTCAATTTTGGAGCAGGGGCTTCTTTCTTGGACGGCAGCCTTTCAGTCCATGGCGATGTAAAACTCGCTTGACTGTAGACATTGACACTGATGTTCAAGCAGTGAAGAATCCTTGGCTGGTCAAAGAACCCGTAAATGGTTAATAGCTTTTTTTTAGCACCAGAAAACTGGAACTATGTATTTTCCATTGGCATTTGGTCCAGTATCTAAGGTGCCAGTTATATGCTCTCAGAAAGAATGAACCTTTGAATGGTTGGGTTCTAGTGTTCTAATTTATCCAAAACAGCTTGCAACTGACATTGCGGATTAAGGGCCTTGGTCAATGGCCTACTAGTTCAGGTTCTACAAAAAGGGAAACCCTGTGTAGAACATCAAAATTTGAGTTCAGTAAGAGCATATTGGCAATAAGATTGTGATGTTCTTACTGAACACCCTTACAACACACTTAGTACTGTTTGACTACAGTATACAGCTGGAGCGTAAAAGAGAAATGACTTATAAGCCCATTATCTGGTGTCACCCAGAAGAGGACAGGTTCCCCTTCTGTGGTTCACAATGAAAGTGAATTGAATCCAACGTTTAAAAGCTCTCTGAAAGAACAAAATGAAGATACCAGACTCATTAGCAGAAACTGTCAAACGCAACAATGTGCTATTTTACTGCTCATCAGTTCAAACGTTTAAGAAAAAAGAAAAGAAAAGAAAAAAGGTTCAATTCTGAGCTTGAGTTTGTCTCTATGGGGAACCCTGAGTGATTGTAGTATCCTGTACTTTTCTTATCAGAAAGGGTTCCGGGCTCCCGAATGGTGTAACAATAAAGCATTTGGAGATCGTGAGTTTGAATCTTGATGATGCCACAGCCAACCTTCACATGTCTCGGAGGGGGCACGTGTTAGTTTTAGAAAGAAATGTTACACTTGTATTACTATTAAATGAAAATCTATGACCTGGTTCACTAGAACAATGTTTACTCATAGGTAACAGGTCATGATGTTTGTGTTTCAAGTAGGATAAGTTTATTTGTCAGAGACCATGTACAAAAGTAAAAAAAAAAAACAAACAACAACAACAACTGTCAAATTATAAAAGAATGAGAAACAATGCTTTGTACCAGAGTTAGCATCTAGCTAACTAGCTAATTTCCATCTGCATTCTGTGGGACGGTAAACAGTAATAAAACTACTAGATTTCAGGTCAAGGTCGCTGATTTTATTGAATCAACAATGTTTAATTGGAGGATGAATATAATTAGCATAGCGCTTTTGTCTGAACTCATCCCACTGGGACTGTGTTTGTCTCTGAGGGATAACAGCAGAGAGGCTCATGGGAGTTCACCTAAACACACCTAACATCTGTGAAATAATCATCGAAATGTCCACACACGCGCCAGCTAGCTCGCAGTTGGTGCCTGGCCGTCTGATGCATGAACGCTTCAGAGATTTGGATTGTGCGAAAACCAGGTGGTGTTTTTTTTTTTTTTTTTTTTTTTCTTTTCCCCCAACACATCACCTGACATTAGCCTGCATTAAAACGTACAGATTACATCTTTTACAATGCAACACAGTGAATAAGTTACATAATAGAAGTTACTTTGTGTATCATCTAACACTGTGCTGACGTGGTGAAGTGGTCAGGGTCAGCAGTAATTTTGGTTTTTGTTTTGTTTTTAATTTTGTGATTATGGGAGAGCCAGATTGCTTGACTGTTTCAGTTTAATTATGTAAATGTGCACACTTGTTGATTGATGATGCCGATGTAAAAATAAATGAGGGGAAAAGCCGTTACTCTGATGAAGGCAACAGACCAGAACATGGCGGTGATGTAATGAAAAAGCTTCTTTTTTTTTTGTTTCTACCGGTGTTGATGGAGCTGTCATTGTTCTTACATGCTGGGAAAATAGTGTATGGTGCTTGGACTCATCTATGAAGCTACTTGGAAACATAATAAATATTAGTCATTTCCAAGGGATACATTAGCAATGTTATCACCTCACTCAGTAGTTCTGACAAGTGACCACCAATCAGATTGGATTCAGCATTATTCTACACACAGATTTCTGTAAAGCTGCTTTGCGACAGTGTCTACTCTTAAAAGCTCTCTAGAAATAAAATAATTTTATTAACACTGCCACTTGGGACAGGCAACACTGAAGGAGTGTTTATTTACATGGTGTAGGAAGAGGGTGATGGACTGAGACTTGATGAAGTGGTGCTCTGTGTTGAGTGGATATTGTTGAGTGCTTGGAGAGAGAGAGAGAGAGAGAGAGAGAGAGTCAGTGTTGAGTCATAGAGATTGGAGTGTACTGTACATACAGGACAAAATTGGGATGGGGTGGCGGCATAGAAATACTAGTAGGATGTCTGGATATGTTTAATATACACACAAAATGAAATTAGAGCGTCTGGGGACCAGAGTAATACTCTCAGGATGTGCCCCTGTGTATAGGAATATTTCATGAGTACGAAAGAAAATAATATACAAAAAAGCAAATAGAAAAAAGTAAATAAATTTGTAAAAAATCACCAATAATAAAACACGAGTCAATTGGCTCACATTTATTCAGCATTTTTTTTTTTCACTTTAATCTTTTTATCCTTATCGTGCAATTATGATGTTGTTAAGTACTTGATGGGTTCTGCTGCTTACTCTACTTGACATTATTTACACCAATATTGTGCAAGCTACTATTTGACTGTAGCTCGAGCTGAGAGCCAGCATCAGTGTAAAAATTGGGGGGGGGGGGGGGGGGGTAAACTTTTAAGCAGGATGATTTAAAAGTGTAAATTGATTTTATTTTGTTTTCTGGGAAGCATGTAAATATCTTACTGTATGCAGCAGTACTAAAAGAAAAAAAAAAAAAAAGATCATAAAAACAAAATCATGACAATTTACATTGATTATCCTATTCAAAAGTTTACACCCCCCTGTCTCTAAATGGCTCTATTGTGCTACCTTCTTGAGCATCAGTCAACGTTTGCACCTTTTGTAATAGTCGTGTACGAGTCCCTCGGTCGTCCTCGGTGTGAAAAGATAGATCTCGAAATCATATAGTCGCTGTCGGAAAGAACTCAAATATGCAGAAGATGCTGGAAAAGCAAAGAATGTGCAGGACCTGGAGGATCTTTCTGATGAACAGTGGGCAGTTTATTTAACTGCTCAGGACAAACAACGGACTCATGAAGAACTATCACAAAACATAAACACATCATGTTGTTGATCATCCAGGTAACGACAAACAGTATTAAGAATCAAGCATGTGTGAACTATTGAACTAGTTCATTTGTGTAAATTCAGTTATTATTGTGTCTTGTGGACTTTATGTAATCATCTGTTATGTGAAATAGCTTTTTCAGGGCCGTATGAAATAATAATAATAATAATAATAATAATAATAATAATAATAAAAACCAACATTTAGCAGATTCTGCAAGGTGTATGTAAACTTATGACTTCAACTTTATATGAAGTCTAAGGCTTAAATATGTTAAGCACTTATTAAGCTGCAGTCAATAATGTACTGTAATATTTCCTATATGTGCACGCTACAGATGCTCTATTCCATCTGGCTGCAGTAATGAGCTAAAGTAATGTTTCTACCACACATGATTGTACCACACTACACACACTACACACAAGGTCTTTTTGTGTGTTCAGTACCAAATCTAAAGCACTGGATCAGCCTGTCAAGGGAAACGTATAAGAAGATCCATCCATCCATCCATCCATCCATCTTCTATACCGCTTATCCTACAGAGTCGCGGGGAACCTGGAGCCGATCCCAGGGAGCATGGGGCACAAGCCGGGGTACACCCTGGACAGGGTGCCAATCCATCGCAGGGCACAATCACATACACAGTCACACACCCATTCATACACTACGGACACTTTAGACACGCCAATCAGCCTACCATGCATGTCTTTGGACTGGGGGAGGAAACCGGAGTACCCGGAGGAAACCCCCGCAGCACGGACAGAACATGCAAACTCCGCATACACAGGGCAGCGGCGGGAATCGAACCCCCGACCCTGGCGGTGTGAGGCGAACGTGCTAACCGCTATCTATAAAAAGAAACTCCATGGCCATTTGTAACTTTAATTCTCATTATTAACAGGAATTATATGAAAAACTCAATGAGGATGAATTCATCTCTGAATGATTCGCTCAAGGGCACAAACACAAAAATGTTTAATTTTATCGCCGAAGCTTATGGATTTCTTCACCTTGAAAAGTACACATAACAATGATATTTCAACTTTTATGGAATGCCAACTATTCATTTCCTGTTTGGCTTTTTTTGTTTTACAGTGCTACATTCTCAGTGCTAAGTATTTACAGTATATTGTTTATATATATATATATATCTAAAATTAAATGATTTGATGTATATGACATTATGTACGGAAGAAAACACTTCATGTCATGCCATTATAAGAAAATAATCAAAGACTTAGTGGTGTAATGAAGGAGGTTATTGTTCAGCACCATGAAGTTGATTATTTTCCAATAACAGCATGTCCTGGAGTGTTTTATTTTTTTAATATTACATCAATCTACCAAAGATTCATTCTTTTTTGTTAATTAAAAAAACAACACATTCTTTTTATTTCTTCATAGCTACATTTAATGTTATGGAACATCTGTGTAACAAGTTAATATTGGTTAAAGCTTCACCTCTGACTGTTACAAAATGTTGAC